>NW_027512634.1:167500-424607 GCF_048772815.1 Callospermophilus lateralis
TGCCAAACTGCAGAATGTACTCCCTCACCTGGTTGCACGCAAACCGCCCAGTCGCCCAGAGTCATCAATAAACTTCCCTCTCTGCCGTCTCCAAAGAAAGTTTATAAGCTCTGCTTAAGCTGTTCTCAGGGCTCTCTGCTCTGTTCATGTGAGTTCTGAGCTCAAACATGCTGGACCCTCAGTAAATCCTTTGCTGTTGCATGATAAAGTCTCTTGGTTGTCCCTTCCTCCGACGCTACCCCGACCTTTACATATGGAGGTTTCACCTAAATGGAGCAGTTGTGAACGAGAGATCCCAAAGGACCCCTCTCAGGTAAGTAAGGCGCCTCTTTCTGGTTTCAGGTTTCAGGTTAGGGCTTGGCAAATTGACTGTCAATGAAGAGTGTGAGCTCTCTCTGACCATGCCTGACAGTCGTGTTACAGAACTGAAGCCATGTCTCTGGAGGACGCCACAGAGGACTCCGGAAATTGAGGAACAATAGTCTCCTCGACTCAGTGATATTTTGATTCGGATTCGGTATTGCCAGCCCATCGGGTTTTGCTGGCAGCTCAGTCCTGGTCTCAGTGTTGGACATCCATTGCCTGTCTTTATTGTCTTGTCTTGTCTGTGTCATGTGTCGTTGCTTTCACTGTTTGTGTATCTTTCATTATGGGACAGTGCACTTCAATGCCTTTTTCCCTGACCCTTGATCACTGCACCAAAGTCCGCTTAAGGGCTCAGAATCTTTCTTTTTCAGTAAAGTGCCAGATGTCGCAGACTCTCTGTACCTCAGAATGGCCAACATTTGGAGTTGGATGGCCCCTAGAAGGATCTTTCTACTTCCCACTAATTTAAAAAGTCAGAGATATTGTCTTTTAGCCAGGGCCACATAGCCATCTAGATCAACAGCCATGTATCTTAACTCAGCAGGACCTCTGCAAAGCTCCTCCTCCATGGGTGAAGCCTATCCTTGCCCCTGCCCCTGCTCCAACTTCTTCCCCCAGGAACTCTCAAACACTCTTCTTCTCCTTCTCCTCCACCCTCTGTTCTCCCTGAGTCACCAGATTTGACTCTACTGGACTCTCCTCCCCCTCCTTATCCCCTGCCCTGGTTCCCCAGCCCCCAACACACTCTAAGTGATTCCCCTGCTGCTGACTTAGCCTCTTGTCCATTGCAGGAAGCTAAGCCAGCCCAGCGCCCTCCAGATAATTCCCCTGTGGCACACACAGCACCTTCTCCCATGGAGGAAGCTGGCCCAGCTAAAGGAACTCGCCAGCGGCAAAAGATTGAAAACCCTGGAACTCTCGGGATGCTCCCCCTCCTTCCCTACAGGCCAATGCTTATCGATGGCCATGGGGGAAAAATGCAAGCCTACCAGTATTGGCCTCTCTCCTCTTCAGACCTATATAACTTAAAAAATTACAATCCCCCTTTTTCCGAGGACCCAACACGGCTCTCAGGTGTGGTTGAGTCATTAATGTTTTCACAACAGCCTACTTCAGAAGACTGCCAACAACTCCTAGGAACTCTCTTCATGACAGAGGAACAAAAGGGAATCCTCCAGGAACCTAGAAAAAAATATCCTCGGACCAGATTTTCATCCGACACAACTTCCCAACATAATCAAAGCCGGCTTTCCCTTGAACCGACCCAACTGTGACCCCAACACCTCTGAAAGTAGGGAGCTTCTGTCCACTTATAGCTGGGCTCTAATACTGGGTCTCCAAACAGCCGCTAGTGACCAACTAATTTGGCCAAGGTAAGAGAGATTATTCAAGGGCCTGATGAATCTCCCTCTATGTTTCTAGAGAGAATTATGGAGGCATATATGAGATATATTCCTTTCGGTCCTCAGGCAGAGAATCAAAAGGCATCTGTCATGATGGGCAAACTGCACTCCATATTAAAACAAATTTACAAAGCTTAGATTGATTACAAGATATCACTTTGAGAGATTTAGTCAGAGAATCTGAAAAGATATACTATAAGAGAGAAACTGAGGAAGAGAAGGGAGCAAAGTGAAGTTAAAGAAGCAAAAGGCAGACTAAGGTGTTGACTAAGGTCCTGGTCACAACAACAAATAGGCCAGAAATTAAGAAACAGGGAGACAAGAAGGGATAAGTTGGCCCACGACAGAGGCCACCCCTGGCCTCAGATCAATGTGCCTACTCTAAAGAAAAAGGACACTGGGTCAAAATTGCCTTAGAAAGTGACAGCCATGCCAGCCAGCCATTCTGACTCTGGAGGATGACTAAGAAAGTCGGGTCTCAGATCCCCTCCCCGAGCTCAGGGTAACTTTTGAAGTGGAGGAGACCCCAGTAAACTGGATACAGGGGCAATATACTCAGCCCTTAAGGCCACAATAGGCGCTCTATCTAATAAAAGGTCTCTAGTTCAAGGAAATAATAGCAGTAAATATCGGGCTTGGACAACAAAGAGGACCATTGACTTGGGGAAAGGGAAAATCCATCATTTCTCCCTAGTAATCTCAGAATGCCTGGCCCCATTGATGGGCAGAGATCTGCTCACCACGGTCCGTGCCAAAATCACTTTTAACCCTGAAGGCCCCCAAGTGGAATTTCTAAATCCTTCAGTAAAAATTCCAAGAGTCACGGCTCTAACTATGTCAGTAGAAAATGTACATCAACTCACTCACCATGGTTCAAAGAATCTGCAGGCATTCCTGAAGAATCAAGAACAGAGTTTTCCACTAACCGACTCACAGTGAAGGAAATAACTGAATGGGTAACAAAAGCCTGTCGGGTCCATCAATTAGTTAATGCTTACCCTTCCAAGCTTCCTGCAGGAAAGCACCTACGAGGTACCAAACCAGGACAATTCTGGGAAGTGAACTTTACTTAAATTAATCCAGAAAGGTATAGACTTAAATATCTCCTAGTCTTTGTAGGTACATTTTAAGGATGGATTGAAGCCTTCCCCTCAAAAATAAAAGAAAAAAAAAAGAAAAGAAATAGCGCAAATTTTGGTCAAGAAGACCCTAGAAGATATTTTTCCAAGATATTGCCTGCCTAAATTAAAAGGGTCTGATACTGGACCAGCTTTCGTGGACCAGATAAGTCAGGGGTTAGCCAGGACCCTGGGGATTAATTGGAAGTTACATTGTGCTTATATACCCCAGAGTTTAGGACAGGTAGAAAGAATGAATATAACCATTAAACAGACCTTAAAAAATAAAGTTTAGAGACCGGCATAAAAGATTGTACTATGCTACTGCCTTATGCACTGTTTTATGAAGGAAATACTCACTATGTTTTTTGTGTAACCTCACCCCCTATGAAATTCTCTATGGTGCCCCTCCTCCAGGAAGGGACCTAACCCCAACTCTAAGACCTAAATATCCATTTCACACCCCTTGCTTGACAGATTTAAAGCTCTTGAAAGAACTCAGGGATACCTGTGAAAACAGCTGGCCACTGAATACCAACCTGGGGACGAGGGGACTCCACATCGATATCAAGTAAGAGACTTTGTCTACGTAAGATGACATCAGGTGTCATCCCTGGAACCCCACTGGAAAGGACCATACCAGGTGGTACTTATAACACCTACAGACATAACAAAAAGAAAAAAAATTGAAAATAAAGAAGGGAAGAAATTAAAAAAAATAATAATGGTAATAAAAAAATGAAAATTAAAATTTAAAGAAATAATACTAATAATAATAAAATAAAAAAATTGAAAACATAAAAAAAGTTAAAGAACAACTACACCAACAAAAAATGAAAATGAAAGAAAAAGAAAAAATAAATAAATGCAGTCATAGATTTCGATTAACTTCTCTTAAAGTAGGTGGTGCTGTGCCCACTGGGCCAAGCTTCTCCTCTCAAAGGTGGGAACCATTAAATGTGCAGCAGCTCTACGTCCCAGACTGGGTGGGTCTCCAATCCTGAGTGCCTAGGGCCTTCTCTTGTGTTTCCTCAAGCCAGGCGCCGCTCACCACAATACTGGCTACACGCCAGGTCTGCTGCTCCTGGGAGCCCTGTTTTCGTGAATACCTGGGCACACTCTCCCTGTTTGCCTCCCTCAGACCCTAAGTTTGTAGAGCTTGGGGCTGAGAACCCTCAGTGAATTTGCTTGCCCTCCAGGAGCCACGCCCCTGGTAGCTGGTGCAAGAGACCTCAGTTGTCAGCACTGGTGGGAGCGGTAGCCGAGAGCTCCTGAACGCAAGTCCAGTGCCACTCCTGATTCCCTCGGTCTGGCTATGGAGCTCACAGGAGAGCTAGGAGGGGCCCTTATGAAAGAGCTGGGAGGGGCTATTAAGGTTTCCCCGCTGTGTGGAGAGAGATGGCTAGGGGATTAAACACCTGTCACGAAGGTTTCAATGAAGATATCTCCTCCACTCGTGATGTCAGTTCTCTGCCATGGTGGTATCCCGTGCAAATGGTGACCGTTCTTTCCCTTTGCCGGGTGACCAATGCAACGGGTGAGTCCTGACTGACTTTCCCAAGCCCCATTTCAGTCCTTTGGCCACTGCCTATGAAGGCTCAGTTGGCTTTTACCTCTGTAAATTCAGAAGGGCCGACCAGTTATTTCAGCGGGATCTTTAGTGCTGAGTCATGAGAAGCAGGCGAACTGGAGGTTGAATGCAGCATATCCGGACTCGGTGTGTGTGTTCTGAGGGGCCCAGATTGTACGCCCCAGATCCACATCAGCTCAGCATTGCCTAGTGATCCTGAGCAAACAGCATTTAGACAGTTTACAGCTCCCTATGCCCGTGCATTTGAAGATGTCAGAGACTTGATCTCTCCGCACCTGCCACCACGTTAGATCTCCTCAATGATATTCATGTTACCCTTAGAGCTTCCTGGCATAAGCAAGTTCTTGGGATTATAAAACTACTGTTTCTGTTTCCAGTCTAGATTTCTAGAAATGAAACCTTGCCGCCATCGCCTCTGCCTCTGGACCACGCTCACGTTAGCCGCGCTCATGGGTGCTGCGCTCGACTGTGCCTATAGCGGATCCACCGCGGCCTCTGTTGCTCCTCAGCCCGGTGCCTGTCCCCTGGGGCCCAAGCAGCTGCCACCATGGCTCTCCGGACCCCTCCTCCAGAGCACAGGTCCCTTAGCAGGGGAATGCCGAATGACCCCAGAGCAGGCTCTGCCCGAAGGTGCAGCGGCGAACAGGTGACCTAGGCGCTCGAGGCCAAGGTCCAGCCTTCAGACGAAAGGACTCGGCACGTAGCCCAGCTCCAACCTCTAGATGCGGCAGCCGGACAATTTAGACAGAGTCATCAAGACAGCCAGCAGAAAGCAAATGGTGGCTCCCGTGGAGTGGATTTTTGACACAGAAACCACAGTCCAGCGAACAATCCCAGTCCATAAACTCTCCCTGTATATAAAAATATTTTTAAAAAGGGGGCGGAAGTAACTGAGCTTTCTTTGCATCAGGTACTTACAATCCACTGCTGATTACACATTCAGGTTCTCTGCCCGAAGCAAAGCGAAAGAGGAAGAAGATGGGCGCAAAGCGCCCCTGGCTGTGAGCAGCCAAGCGTCTCTTTTTCCATCTCTTTGTTCTTCCTGCTGCTTGGCAAGTGGTCTACTACAGATTAATGGTAAAAGGAGCTCTAACCACCTGCACGAAATCTCAATTAAAGCTGCTGCTCTGAGCACCAGACTCAGCACTTCAGCAACCCCCGTACGCAGCGGCCATCTTCCGAACAAGGTTTGGTTTTTCGATTTTTGGTTTGTGTTGGCAGAGTGGCTGCCAGCAGAGAGCGTAAGTTCCCACTGGCGGTGGTGGACAGACGTGTCCTGAAGCCACAAACCACATCCTTGCAAGGGACGCCTTGGACGATTCGGGGAGGAACGGATGTGTCCTCATTAGCTGACTCTGCTGCCAACCCGACAGGTCTTGCTGGCTATTTATTTCTCTCAGGTTGAATTCACTGTCTGTCTTTGTGGTCTAACCCATCAGGTTTTGCCAGTTACTAGGTTCTAATCTCTCCTTCTGAACTCGTGTTAAACGTTAACTGTGTGTCCGTGTTTGTGTCACGTTTGTATTGTCGTTGTCTCTGTTTGAGTAACTCTCATTATGGGACAAAGCCATTCCATGCCTCTGTCCTTGAAGCCTTTTCTGGTCCCTGGCTCCAACTTGACCCCTTTGCCCACGATCCTATCAATCAAACCTTCTGCACCTCCCCCTCTTCCCTCCATTCTCACTGAGTCACATGTTTGAAGATCTTAGGGTTGTGAACAAACAAACGGGAGCTGCATGATGGTCTTTGTGTGTCTTTTTGTCTGTGTTTCTGTTAAATGTGATGGCATTGTGTGGACCGATGCAGATTCCCGAGTTCCAACCTGCCTTAGATGTGTGGAAGTAACTTTAGCTAAATTTTAACCTAATGCTTCTCCTGTGAGGGACCAAAAGTCAATAGAACCGCCAGCTTTTCTGTTCTCACCTTTTACACCTCTCTTAGCTATGTTTTAAAGAACTTTGATGTACTTTACTCCCTTTGTTAAGCGAGATTAGGGAAGCACTGTTTTCTTTCCATAGTCTGGTTGAGCACGCCAACTGCAGAGGGAAATTCCTGGGGTCTAAGAACTTTGATATCTCGCATAAACTTTTCTCAAAACCCTGTCCTCATTATTAAATTGGCATTAAATGGCTTTGGGGATGGGATCCAAACCTTTAGTCATAATTTTTGACACCCCAGAGTGGACTTTAAAGGAGTCTCCACTCTGTCCTCTTGGGGAAGCCTAGCACTCAAAAAACTGCAAGCAGAAAATGAACTATTTGGGAGCTGACTACTGAAAAGTTGGAAGATATAGAATATGCCTGGTACCTGGGGTCAAACCAAACCAGAGGAAATAATCCTGTAAGTAAAAAGCGAGGCTAAGGGACTCCCAGCAGCTGCCCGAGCCATTTTGCTGTGGGGAACTCCCTTATTCCTTACCTGCACTTTAAGGATTACTCCACCTCTGTTTGCTTAACAAAAGGGAGAATGAATGCAGTAATATGTTGATATTATAGATTGTTTCTTGGGGATGATCTTGGCTGAATGTGTATCTAAAAGATGATTTTTTATTGTAACAATCTGGTATCTAAATGGGTTTCTAAAGCATTGCACTATCTTACAGTATAAAGTTGGGTTTAAACAATTGTTTAGTTTGATTTCAGATAGTTCATGTTAGAAACCTTAAATACTTAGGATTAAAAAAATATTAAAGAGTTTAAATTTTGAACTAGGTAGCCTGAGAAAATTCCACTAGATATACCAGTGCATTAACTTGGGCAAAGAAAATAAATTATGATATGGTATCTGTTCCCCTCAGTGTGTAAGAATTAAAAAAAATGTTGCTAAATTTAAAGGTTGGTCTGGCTTATTGAAATGGCATTAATTAGCAACAATCTTGGAAATATTTAAAGCTTAATTTCGGATACCCATGGCAGTGTGTGGTTTTTTAAAAAAATTTTTCAGCCAATTTAATGTAACTTAATACTACTTTTGAAATTTCAGAACAAAGAAAGTGGGTTAATTATCCTATAGAAACTTTTTGTGATGGTGCCATTTATATTATCAAAAAATGATCCAATTTTCAGTTTTGTGTGAGCAAATTTTTCTAGTGTAGAAAAATCTGAAGATATAAAATTTTGAGAATTAAATCTTGAACTTGCATCATAATTTTCAACATTCAAACCTGGAAATTATGACATAGCTATAATGCCTTAGGCATGAGGTTTCTGCTCAAAATTCGCGTCTTTCCAGTTTTCAAGACCTCAGTCAGGACTTAAGTTGATATGCAATCAGCAAGAGACAGATGAAAAGGAGTAAAAGTTTATGTTTACCTGAGCTCAAACTAGACTCAACGAATAAGTATATTATATGGTATTTACTAATTACTGAATAGTCATCTTTTTTAGGACTCTTGCTTTTTCTTAGATTCTGTATTTTTTTTTCTTTTTTTGAGCTCATGATCTTTATCCTGCAGATCGGTAAATGTTTTCGGATCAGATCTATTTTTGATCAACTGTGGAGTTTTTAAACATTGCAATGGAGATTTCACCTGAAAAAGCTACAAGGCCTTTACTATTGTGTTATGTGTTACATTTGTGTTATGTGTTGTATGTCGGTATGTCTGTATGTGTGTAAGTCAATATATAATACAGTGATATGACAATTGACAGATGAGGAGCGCTCATGAAAAATTTAAAAATGGATTCAAATATCTTTGATTCACGTGATTCAAATGGTTCAATTCAAACTGGGTAAAAAGATAAAAATAAAGATGTCTTTAAAAATAGGCCTATAAGTTTTCTAGGTGTTCAAAAACGCCGTAGTATAATGTTGATGTCTATAAAATAATCTGCTTAAATTCAGAAATTTACATGTATTGTTTCAAAATGTGAACGGAAAGAGGTAAACAAATGGAAAAGAGAAACTAAAATGTTCTAGATATAGATTTAATAGAGGGAAAATGTGTTTCTGGATAAGAGAGTCTATATGATTAAGTGTTTAAAAGGTTTTTAGTAAATAATAAAGAAGTTTTGTGTAAGTTGGTTATATGTGTAAGTTTTGAGCAAGTAATCTTAAAAAATTAAACAGCTGGTTAAACAAGTACTGTTTTTAGAAAATTGTGCCTTTTTTTTCTTTGAAGAGCTAAACTTGTTTAAAACAAAAACATCAACTTAATTGTGGTGTTAATGTGTTCATATCTTCCAGGTATACAAGTCTGTAAGGTAGAAGCTTCAAAAGAGCATTGTATCAAGCTGGTGTTCTAAGGTTGTATGGTAATTCTAGGCTTAAAAGTAAAACATGTTGAAGATTTATGTATGTCATTTGTGTTCTATAATTGGACTTCTTTTCAATAAGATATTTACAGTTCCATCATACTTTCTACACTGAGATACAATCTAAATGTATTTTTAAGTTTATGAGAGCCTAAACTCTGAAGGTATTATTGTAAAACACAAAGGTAATTCCCATTCATTTCCATGTGAAAACTGTTTTCTTCAGGCTTCACAAAGGGGTGGCCTGAGGCAAAGACTTTCCTGATATTCAGGGCAACATAACAATAGGTAATCAAAAGGCCCAAAGCAGGGTTTCTCCACTGAGACTTTACTGGTCACATTGATATCTGAGTTTTCTGAGATGCTTGCCATTCCCTTCAGCTATCCAAAACATGGCCATGTCACAGAGCTTGGAAGGGGTCCATATTTGGACACAAAACCATGAGCCTATTCTGGAGAGTGGCCAGAATTCAGGAAGAATACAGGAACGTAGGAAGATAGTAGGTGTTTCCCAGTGATAAGGCAAGCCACAGTCCATTCATGAATTGGGCAGGATGAATATTGGGAAGTTTTCTCCTTGACAGGACACACCCACTGAGGCATTCGCTTTTTTAATGTTGGGATACACAGACATAGAAACACTCGCCATTTCAAAGGACTAACTAGAAACAGTTCACTAGAAACCAAACAAACCACCTTTTCTAACTATTCTCAGGACATGAGAAAAAACCACAAACCCACACCCACACCCACAAAGGCACCTCCTTCCCCATGTTCGTTTGGAGCTATCCAGAGTGTCCTCTGACTGGAGCACCATACTATGTTGCCCAGAAATGGCCTGTCCTGTCTCACTCAGATCTGGTCTCCTTGGACAACTCTGTGAAGTTGTCAGGAGCCAGCAGTGAGCCTCTACCTGCTTTCTCCAAAAGGGCCCCCCTTCAGAACTTTCCTGACATTTGGCCATCCTCACATAAGTAGGTACCACTAAAGACTGATTCTGTCCTTGGTAAATCCAAACAATTGGGGTCACTGGGACTGGGGATGGGACTGGGTCTGGGTGCCTGGCTTCCTGGAACCCAAATTCGGAGAGTTCCATCAACAAGGATGTGAAGTGAGGTTACTTCCTTCAGGAACTGAATGACGTCAATGCATTGGCAACCACTTTTTCCTAACATTTGCTTCCTAGGGTCTCATAAGATGGAGGATGCCCCATCTTCCTGTGACACTTTCACAAGTTAGAATGGTTTAAAAACCATAGGCACCTGGGAACAGCTGTCCGCACAGGCCTAGTTTGGTCAATCTTCCCTACATTAAGAAGAGAGAGGATGATTCAGACACATCCTTTCATCCTGACTGGGTTGTTTGCCATGAAAGAATACTTTTGCTCTCTCAGGTCTTTCATGGCTGCGTACATCTTCTCCAGGGATCATTTTTGCATGGACCTTTGATGTTCTCAGCAGTTGGAAGGTCCCCTACATTCCTGTATTGTAAGATCAACACTGTCCCTGCTCTTCTGTAAAGTGAGATTGAGGGAATTGTGTATATTTAGGATTAATAACATGTTCGATTTGTATTAGGAATCATTCTGCTGGATGAACAATGGTATTGGGAACCTGCAATATTTATAAGAATATATAGGTGAATATAAGTATGGAAACAGAAATCTAGGTAAGATTTGAAGCACAGAGAGGTATTGGGCCCTTGATTGGGATACTTAGCTTTGAATTACATTCTGCACTGAGGTCTGAGATAAATTGATATACAATGGAATAAAACACTGTACCTCAGATGATTGAATGTAGAAGAGAACATCCAGTAAAGAAGTGGTAGTCGGGAGGATTAGGAAGATAGTAAGTTTTGGAAGAAGAGTGAGTCTAGGAGTTGGACCAAGACTTTTTTAGTAATAGGGTTTTTTTTAGAGAATGAATGTAAATGTCAGCAAATGTGAAGAATCAGTCACTATGATGAACTGGGCAAAATATGTAGGAAAATAGATATCAATAGTGACATTAAGAAATAAGGCAAAGTATAAAGTGAGTGAGAGGATTAGAAATTTTCAACAGGGTTGAGGTTGAATGTATAATCTTAGGATGAAACAAATATGTCCTCACCAATAGGATTGACATTTGAGAGCCTTAGGCATCCTGGACATGGATGTTTTTAGTGATTCTTACTCACATTCAATTTAGGCGTTGGTACAAACATAAGTGTGACCTTTGCATTTTTTATCCAGAATATTACTGTGATAAAATATATATGTAGATCTGGTGACATGAGTATTTCTCCCACCATTAAGGGGAGCTATATTCTGAAATCTCATAAATTAGTATTTGGAATAAAAAAGGTGTACCCTGTGTCTATGAATATAGAGAAAATGGATGAATAGTCCATACTGTGAATAAATAATATAACTGGTTTCAACTTTAGAAATTGGAATAAATTGATATCTGAAAATATACAGGAAATCTTATATTGATATACAATCATTCATTCCAACCAATTATACATCTAATGGTAATATTAGTGTTATGGTTTATCATAAAGAGTGTGTGAATTTTGCTTCAAAATACTTATGGAAATCAAATATAATGTGTTAGGAAGAAGTATCATGAAAAGACCAGTCAAAAAAAAAAAAAAAAAAAAAGGAATACGTGTTATCTGAAGCAGGAAGTGATTGAAAGTGTACCAAATGCCTTTAAATTTGTGAAATGTGGATGAAATGTATTTTCTAAGTTGTCAATAAAATGAAGAAATAGTAATGTACTAGTGTTGAATAAAAATGAACATTAAAATACACAACATTTCCCATAGGAATCTACTTGCATTGATGTTAAACTGGGTCAGTTACTGTAGAACTATAAGGATTTGTATGCACCTTTCACTGAAGTGAGTTTTCAGTACTAGAAAACAAATATGTATTTGAGGTCGATGAATATTTCGAATGGAAAATTGGAAAATGAATCCAATGTGTATGCAAATATGTGCTACACAAAATCTTCCCACTCTCATCCAGAGCAATGCCTTGATATTACCGTCGCCCCAAATACCACATTTAGAGGAGATGAGTTAGAAAATCTGTGAATACATATCTGGATTTGAATATGCTCAGGAGTTCACAACCTTAGAGGTGGAAGAGGAGTTTCCAAAAGTAAGTGACATGGTAAACACTCCACAAACATGGAGCTCTGCTGGCCCAAAGACTTCTGGAGAAAATGCCTCTGAGGTTGGGCACTTGAAATATATGTTGTTGTCAGGAGCTTTAGCTTCCTTTGTAGTGAGACCATCAAAGCTGTGTCTGCATCTATGTGACCTGGAGGTCATGGTATCTTATTTTCCAATGAACATGAGGCAGCAGTGCTGAATTCTCTCTTTGTAGGTCAACTGTGGCCACTGGGTTCTAAGTGTCTCCTCGTGTGGACTGTGAAGCCATTTGGTCATCCTCCAATTTTCGTGGTTTTTCTTCCTGATGCACTGGGAGTTCGGTAATTGCTTCACGAAATACAAGGAGTTCAACTGGGACACAGTGCTGGAGGGAGTTTTGTCACATGTGGTGGGACAGGGTCTGTAGGATTATGCACCAACCAGTCTTCTGTCCAACATAGCTTGCCCCCTTGACCAAAGCAACCTGATTCTGAACATTGTCCTGAAAACTATCCATACAACATGATGCCTTTACATATAAGGGTCTGCTGACTGCACAATGTTAGTCGAAGTCATTTGGAAGCCAATGGTAGATCCACCAGCTGTTTTATTTCACACCTGGCCACCTTTGCTCTAGGCACACTACTCAGCAGGCTCCAACTAACTGGCATCTCTGATCTTCACCATTTTGGTGAAACCCAGTCAATCAAGGCACTGTCTTGTACACTCATGATAAGCAACAGGATATCCAATGGTTCTCCAGTGCCACCTGGTCATGGGAATTACAAAAAGTTTATGTTATATATTGAGCCATATTTCAAGAATGAAGTTGGAGGCACTGAGTTTTTCAATTAATTCAATAACCATCAAATGGTGAGGAAGCTAATTTCAATGAAAGCTCTGGAGGACTATCACAGGTGAGGCTTCACAAAGAGTGGCCAGAAGTTCACATGAAGCCAGGCCCATTGAGGTCTAAAATGTGAAGTCCATGTGTGTTTTGACTCTCAACTATGGCTGCCAAATCTTTCACAATAAAATCATGTGATAACCTGGCTGAGATTCGCAGTGCTCTGTGGAAAGCCACCCAGGGCCTAGATCTCAGTTTCCAAGGGCGAATCTTATGTGTGGCCTCCTAACATGCCAACACAATTCATGGCAATACTTCTCTGAGGTCAGTTCCAGAACTCAGTCTCTAAGGGGAATCACAGCAAGTTCAAGCCCAGGTGGACCCAGTCATCTCTTCCAACTGCCACACAAATGACCACAAATAAAATCAAAACACTCCCACATGGCCCTCATGTTCTGCCATCTAGACACTCATCATTAACTCTGGCTGGAGGTTTCCATGAGGGGCACAGCCCAAGTCAGTATCCAAAGTAGGCTCCCCAGCCCCTCATTTGCCTAAAGTCTGGGTGGCATGGACACCCTTCTTGTGAACCAGGAATGATCAAATAGGCCTGCGGTTAATACTGCTCTGCTTCTCCAAAATGAGGACTACCTACCGTGGGGATTAGATTCTTTATGTCAATTGGTGTCATGAGAAAGCCCTAGCAGCTATGGGCTAGCCTCTGCAGGGCTTGGAAGAACTCATTTGACCCAAAGATTCCTATTCTCACTTGATGGAAGTCAGGAACCTTACAGAGGAATGCGAGATACTTCATCCACAGTGACTGCTCTTTTGGCCATTTTTGGTTTTGGATGCGCACATGGGGTCTTTCTTTAGATCCATCAGGTGCTGAGAATCTAAGCCACAGCCTCACACAGGGCCAAGAGGCTGATTCAGACACATACCTTTCCAAAGCAATTAAGCAAAGAGCCACAGATGTTACCCATTCATTTTCATTTGAAAACTCTTTCTTCAGGCTTTCTAAAGGGTTGGCCTGAGGCAAAGACCTTACTGACATTCAGGGCAACAGAACAATAGGTAATTAGAAGGCACAAACCAGGGTTTTCTCACTGAGAAATGTAAAATCCATTAGTGTGCCAGTACCTGCTTTCTCAGGAAAGGCCTCTCTTCAGAGCATCCCTGGAATTTGGCCATCCTCACATCTGTAGGTACCAAGATAGCCTGACTCTGTACTTGGTAAATCCAACAAGTGAGACCAATTGGAGTGGACCTGGGACTGGCTATGTGTGCCTGGCTTCCTGGATCCCACATTCTATCACCAAGGAAGTGAGGTCTGGTCACTTCCTTCAGGAACTGAATGAGGTCACTGCCTTGGCAACCATTTTGTCCTAACAGTTGCTTCCAAGGGTCCCATTAGATGGAGGCTGCCCCTGCTTACTGTGACACATTCACAAGTTAGAATGGTATATCAACCATAGGCACCCGGGAACAGCTCTCCACACAGGTCTCATTTGGTCCATCTTTTCTACATTAAGAATAGAGAGGCTGATTCAGACACAACCCTTCATCCTGACCAGGTTGTTCGCTATGGAAGATGACTTTTTCTCAATCCGGTCCTTCAGAGGTGCCTACATCTTCTTCAGGGATCATTACTGCATATGCCTTTGAGGTTCTCAGCAGGTGGAAGATCCCCTACATCCCTGTATTGTAAGACCAACTCTGTCCCTGCTCTTCTGTAAAGTTAGATTGAGGTAAGAGTTTATGGTTAGGGTTGATAACATATTCGCTTTGGGTTAGGAATCATTCTGCTGAATAAATAATGGTATTGGAAACCTGCAATATGTATAAGAATATATAGGGGAAATATATGTATGAAAACAGAAATCTAAGTAACATTTGAAGCCCAGAAAAACATTGGGCCCTTGATTGGGATACTTAGCTTTGAATAAATCGATATACAATGGCATAGAACCTTGTACCTTGGATAATTGAATGTAGAAGAGAACATCCAGTCAAAAAGGATAGTCGGTAGTGAAAGGTTAATAAAATAGTTAATTGTCACTTCCTGTTTTTCTGTATGCTTAACAAAACACTGTTGAAATCTTGAGAACTGTTTGCTAATCTTGTTCCCAGAATGTACTGTCCCTAACTGCAAAACTGTAGAATATACTCCCTCACCAGGTTGCATGCAAACCGCCCACTCACCCTTACCCATCAGTGAACTTCCTCCCTGCCCTCTCAAGGAAAGTAAATAATCCCTGCTTAAACTGTTCCCAGGGCTCTCTGCTCTATTCAAGTGAGCTATGAGCCCCAACATGCTAGACCCCAAATAAACCCTTTGCTGTTGCATGAGACAGTCTCTTGGTAGTCTCTTCCTCTGACACTCACTGTACCTTTACATATTGACGTTCCACCAAGTTCTGTCACTGGCGGACGAGAGACCCCAAAGGGCTCCTCTCGGAGCAAGTAAGGCGCCTCTTTCTGGTTTCAGGATTCATGTTTGGGCTTGGCAATATCGTTTGCGATGAAGAGCCTGAGTTCTCTCCGACTTTGTCTGAGAGACGTCTCACAGAGACACAGGGCACCTCCCTGGGGGACGCCGCAGAGGACTCAGGAAATCAAGGAACAATTGTATCCTCGATTCAGTGATATTTTGTTTCGGATTCGGTATTGCCATCCCATCGGGTTTTGCCGTCTACTGATTCCTGGTCTCAGTGATGGACGTCCATTGCCTGTCTTTATGGTCTTGTCATATCTGTGTCATGTGTCGTTGCATTTAGTTTGTGTATCTTTCATTATGGGAAAGAGCACTTCAATGCCTCTGTCCCTGACCCTTGATCACTGGACCAAAATTTGCTTAAGGGCTCAGAATCTTTCTTTTTTTAGTAAAACGCTAGACCTGGCAGACACTTTGTGCCTCAGAATGGCCCACCTTTAGAGTCGTATGGCCCCTAGAAGGATCTTTCTACTTACCACTAATTTAAAAAGTCAGAGATATTGTCTTTCAGCAGGGGCCACATAGTCATCCAGATCAACAGCCATATATCTTAACTTTTCAGAAACTCTGCAAATCTCCTCCTCCATGGGTGAAGCCTTTTTTTGCCCTTGCCTCCGCTCCTACTCCTTCCCCCATGATCTCTCAAACCCTCTCCTCCTCCTCCTCCTCCACACTCTGTTCTTCCCGAGTCACAAGATTTGACTCTACTGGACTCTTCTCCCCCTCCTTATCCGCTGCACTCGTCCCCTAACCCACAACACCTTCTAAGTGATTCCTGTGCTGCTGACTCAGCCTCTCTACCATTGGAGGAAGCTAAGCGGGTAATAGGGTCTGATAATGAACCGGTGTTCATGGCCCAGGTAAGTCAGGGGTTAGCCAGGAACCAGGGGATTAATTGGAAGTTATATTGTGCTTATAGACCCCAGAGTTCAGGACAGGTAGAAAGAATGAATAGAACCATTAAAGAGACTTTAACGAAATTAAGCATAGATACCAACATAAAAGATTGTATTATGCTCTTGCCTTATGCAATGTTTCATGCAAGAAATACTCCCTCTCTTTCTTTGAGAAACCTTACCCCCTGTGAAATTCTCTATGGTGGCCCTCCTCCAATAAGGGACCTAATGCCAACTCTAAGACCTAACCATCACTTCTATACCCCCTTGCTTGACAGACTTAAAGCTCTTAAAAGAACTCAGTGATACCTGTGAAAAAAGCTGGCCACTGCCTACCAAACTGGAAATGAGGGGACTCCACATCGATATCAAGTAAGAGAGTTCATCTACTTAAGACGACATCAGGTGTCATCCCTGGAACCCAGCTGGAAAGGACCATACCAGGTGCTACTTATAACACCTACAGTGGTAAAGGTAGACAGAATCACTTCCTGGATCCATGCCTCTCATCTCAAGCCTGCGCCCTGTCCAGACTCTGGCTGGAAACTGGAAAAGACTGGTAATAATTTCAAATTGCATATTCGCCATGTGGATAAGGTTATACACTCTCCCCTTGGCCACAAGTATTCTTAACCCTCATCAGCCCATTCAGCAGCGATGGGTGATCACAAATTCTACTGGAAAAGAAGTATAATCAATCTCACATACAGTCCACTTAGGGACCTGGTAGCCATCTCCCCACCCAGACATTTGTCAGCTGGCTATATGTCATTCCTATTGAGATAACCCTGATGAAGAGGATCCCAATGAAATTCCATTAAATCCCTTCTGTATCATAGATAATGGAAACAAACATTATGGATGTAGGGACACGCGAACCAGATGCAGGTTGGCTAGGCTAGATTACTATGGTTGCCTGGCAGACTATCAAAAACACAAAATGTCACGGATGGGTGGGGAAAAAGCCGACTTCTTCTGTATGTCATCGGGATGTGAGCATACAGGGGCTGCCTGATGGAACCCCAACTCCTCATCAAACTCAGTACACAGCATTGGCCATATTACCAATTAGATAACCAAAACCAATGGCCCCCAGAGGGGTGTCTAGATCCTCAAATTCTGGGTGACCTTTTTAACTTCTGCAAGTGCTCAAAAGTGTGAAAGGAGATTCCCCTATGTGGAAGCCTTTTCCCTCCTTCACTCACATCCTGAACTATGCTTCTCCAATAGATCCTCACCCTCAGCCTTCTGCTCCAGACTCTCTGCTGTCACTCCCACCTCAGCAACCTGATTTCTCCCCTCGAATTACTAGATCAAAACCCCCTAACTTCGCCGGTTCTCAGACCATTGCCCACCTGCTGAGGTAGCAGGTACTGATGTACCCCTCTACCCACTCACTCCTCTCTTCTCCTGTCAGTGCCCGCTCCGGGTCCCACCAGGACCTCTTACCAGCTAACCCAAAGCTCAAACCAGCTGAGGAGAGCCCTCAGACCCCTATCCAAGATGTAATGAAAATGGTGTTTAAAGTTGCTTTGTCATCACTGAAAACAGTTTACTAAGTATTTGAAGTCCCTCACAGGATTTTGGGATACTCACTCCCATCTTCCCCTCTACTCTACCTTTTCTACTGCTCATGTTTTTTTTTTGTTGCTAAGAAATCCCAAACCCCTTTCCCATTATTCTTTTACATCTCTCCTTCCTCATTCTCAGATCCTCGGAGCTGCTCTCAGCCCCACCTTCCCCGTGTTTCCCCTCTGTACCAGGCCCACAGAAAACTATTCACTGACATTCTCCAGAAGTCTTCACCATGGCTGACTTTAGAACTTTCAGCAAAAGGCTCCATATAAAAGAGTTCAATGTAGATAAACTTTCACTTTTTGTATTGCCCTGTTCTACTTGGCCACTGGCTAAAAAACTCAGCACTTCTAAGCTAGACAACCCCTTACTAGTTTTTCCCAAAATATGTGAAAAATGCCTCTGGCCTTGAGCTGGCGCTTCACAGAGATGCCTACATTTCTAAGATTAAGAAGTTACCAACTGGGCTCCTTGGTAACAGCTGGCAGGGGCGAAAAAGAAAGGGAAGAAAAAGCTCTCCCCCTCCCAGGCATCCTTGAAAAGTTAACTTGCACAGAATAGAAAAAAAACAGAAACAAAATTTGCTTTTTGTTAACTTCTGCAAACTGTGAACTTCTAAGCCCCTTCCCTTACATGTTGGGTACAAAATTCTGAAACTATCTAAACTTGGGGTTCAGGGGATTAATTGATTACAACAGAAGCAATGCCCTCTGAATCCGGTTGCACCCAATTAGGACTGTTTCCCTGTTTTCGGTGCTATCTTAGGTGCCTTGCCTCGTTCGTCCCTACAACAGTATTATTCTATATACTTAAATATTGTTTATGTTTTCATAAAATGGTCAACAGATATGATTAATTATGTAATTGTGCAGATGTTTCCCAGAGTACACTCTCATAACACAGGTTCATTTGAAATCAAATAGGGGGGCATAGAACCTGGTTCCGATGGGAACATATACCCTCACTTTAGCCATCCTATTAGGAATAGGAGTTGCTGCAGGGGTGGGCACAGGAACCACTGCCCTGGTCCATGGGACACAACAAATGACCCAATTAGAAGCAGCAATAGACCAAAACTAAGATATTAGAAACCTCCATCAGAGCTTTGCAGGAATCTTTTACCTCTCTCTCTGAACTTATTTTACAGAACAGTCGAGGGTTGGACCTCCACTTCATGAGAGAAGGAGGATTTTGTGCTGCATTGAGGGAAGAATGTTGTTTTTATGCCGACAATACTGAAGTTGTAGGGAAATCTACGAGTAAATTAAAAAGACAACTTGAAGAGAAACAACCAGAGATAGAGGCCCAAAAATGGTTGTTTAAGTCTTGGTTCACACAGTCTTCATGGTTAACTATGCTTTTATCAACCCTGCCGGTCCAATAATACTCTTTATATTGTTGTTAACTATAAAACCATGTTTGCTCAACCGTGTAATTTCTTTTCTCCAGGCTCAAATTGGACAAGTTAAACTAATGGCAATACCCCACTAGCAGACACAGAATGTACACCCAAAAATGATCACTTTTATGACTAAAAGTAGCCAGAAGAAGAAGTGGAGAATGAAAGGTTAATAAAATTAGTACTTGTCAATTCCTGTTTTTCTGTATGATTAACATAACAATGTTGAAATATTGACAACTGTTTGTTAATCTTGTTCCCAGAATGTGCTGTCCCCAACTGCCAAATTGTAGAATGTACTCTTTCAAGAGTTGCATGAAAACTGCCCACTCGCCCTGACCCATCAATAAACTTTCCTCCCTGCCCTCTCCAAGGAAAGTATATAAGATTTGCTTAGGCTGTTCTCAGGGCTCTCTGCTCTATTCAAGTGAGCACTGAGCCCCAGCATGCTGAACCCCCAATAAACCCTTAGCTGTTGCATGAGACAGTCTCTTGGTGGTCTCTTCCTCTGACGCTCACCCGACATTTATTGGATGATTGAATGTAGAATATAACATCCAGTCAAAAAGGGATAGTTCGTAGGATTAGGAAGATAGTTGGTAGGTTTAGGAAGAAGCGTGAGTATAGGATTTGGAACAAAAGTTCTTTAGCAATAGGGTTTCAGTTAGAGAGTGAAGTTAAATGTCAGCACACGTGAAGAGTCAGTCACAATGACGAACTGGACAAAATATGTAGGAAAGCAGATATCAATGGAAACATTACAAAATCAGGCAAAGTATAAAGTGATTGACAGGATTAGAGATTTTCAAGAGGGTTGAGTTTGAATATATAATCTTGGGAAGAAACAAATATGTAGTCACCAATAAGATTGACATTTGAGAGCATTAGGCAACCTAGACATGGAAGTTTTTAATAATACATGTTCACTTTACATTTTGGCTTTGGTACAATCATAAGCATGACATTCGCATTTTGTGTCCAGAATATTACTGTGATTAAATGTATATGTAGATCAGGTGACATGAGTATTTCTTCCACCATATCTGGGAGCAATATTTGAAGACGTATAAATTCATATTGGGGAAACAAAGAGGTGTACCCTGTGTCTATGAATATAAAGATAATGCATGAGTAGACATTACTGTGAATATATAATGTAACTCGTTCCACTTTAAATAATGATTTAAATTGATATCTGAAAACTTATAAGAAATCTTATATTGATATACAATCATTCATTCCAACCTGTTACACAAATAATGGTAATATTAGGGTTATGGTTTATCATGAAGAATGTGTGGGTTTTGCTACAAAAGTGATTATGGAAATCAAAAATAATATGTGTGGAAAGAAGTCTCATGAAAAGACAAGCCAAGAAACATGGAGGAATACATGTGTTCTGAAGCAGGAAGTGATTGAAAGTGAAAAAAATTGCCTATAAATTTGCTAACTCGTACATGAAATATATATATCCTATGATATGTATGAACTGAAGAAATAGTAATGTACCAGTGTTGAATAAAAATGAATGTTAAACTACACATCATGTCCCATCGGAATCTACTTGCATTGATGTTAAACTTTTTCAGTTACTGTAGAAACATTAGGATTTGTATGCACCATTCACTGAAATTAGTTTTCAGTAATAGGAAACAAATATGTATTTCAGGTGGATGAATATTTCAGAGAAAATTTTTGTGAAAAGCTGATTATAAATCCACATAAAAGAATATGAATGAATTTAGGGAGTGTATAATAAGACCCATTTTTCATAATTTGAAAAATCTGGAGAGTATTACATATATATATATATATATATATATATATATATATATATATATATATATATATACAGAGAGACATTAAAAATAGCAGTATATATTCCAATGGACAATCACCATGAAATATATATCATCCACAGATCCAAAAATATTCATTTTGCTGAACATGGATTTATGTATAATGTTGTTAAACCAGGAAGCTCAGGCATAGTTTGAATTTTCAGTTCAAACAGCATTTAGGAGGAGTGATCTCTTCTCACAATTTGTACCTGCAAAGTCAGCCAGCTGAAAAGAATGTACATGTGATACCAGGTAGGATTCTATATGTGCATATAAAATTGCGTGTGCTGAACAGGCTACAGAGAAATGGAGACAGGAATTCACATATTTTTTAACTTTAAATACACATGGTGAACTATTTCAACAAATAATTGACGAGATTTATAACTCTGACCCTATATAACACAAAAGGCAAGTGCAAAAATACAACATGCCTCCTCTGAACTGCTTGCATTTCTATTCTGTTTTGGTTAATTTTCTCCATCATATTAGAATTAGTAGTCAGAGTCTATTAGGTAATGGGTTTGTGTCAGGATTTCAGTATTTCTAAAGGAAAATTTGGAAATGAATCCAACGTGTATGTTAATATGTGCTACCAAAAATCTTCCCACTCTCATCCAGAACAACGCCTTGACATTACCATTGATCCCAAGTAAGACACAATTAGATAAAAGTTAGAAAATCTGTGGATATATTTATGGAATGGAAAATGCTGAGGATTTCACAACCTTGGAGGTGGTAGAGAAGTCTCCAAAAGTAAGGGACAGGGTAAACACTCCACAAACATGGAGTGCTGCTGGCCTAAAGTCTTCTAGAGAAACTGCATCTGAGGGTGGGTACTTGAAATATATGTTGTTGTCAGGAGCTTTAGCTTCCTTTGTAGTGAGACCAACAAAGCTGTGTCTGCATCTATGTGACCTGGAGGACATGGTATGTTATTTTCCAATGAACCTGAGGCAGCTGTGCTGAATTCTCTCTTTGTGGCCAGTGGGGGCTAAGTGTTTCCCCGTGTGGACCATGAAGCCATTTGGTCATCCTCCACTTTTCCTGGTTTTTCTTGCTGCTACACTGGGAGTTAAGTATTTTCTTCATGAAATACAAGGAGTTCAACTGGCACACAGTGCTGGAGGGAGTTCTGTCACTTGTGGTGGATCAGGGTATGCAGGAGAAAGCACAAACCAGGCTTCTATCTCACATAGCAACCTGAACCACCTTGAACAGAGCAACCTGATTCTGAACATTGCCCTGAAAACTCTCCATATAACAAGATGCCTTTGCATAGAAGGGTCTGCTAGCTGCAGCATGTCAGTCAAAAGCCATTTGGAAGCCAATGGCAGATCCACATGGCCCCACCAGAGATGTTTTATCACACTCCTGCCCACCAATTCTCTAGGCCCACTAGTCAACAGGCTCCAAGTTACTGACACCTCTGTTCTTTATCATTTTCATGAAACCAAGTCAATCTAGGCACTGTCTGGTATACTCATGATCAGAAACAGGACATCCAAAGTTTCCCCAGTTCCACCTGGGTATGGGAATTTCAAAAATTTCAAGGTATTTACCTAACCATTTTTCAAGGATGAAGTTGGAGGCACTGTGGGTTTCAATTCATTCAGGAACCATTAAATGGTAAGGAAGCTCATTTCAATGAAATCTCTGGAGAACTCTCACAGGCAAGGCTTCCCAAAGAGTCCCAAAAGGTCACATGAAGCCAGGCCCATTGAGGTCTACTATGTGAGGTCCATGTGTGTTTTGGGGTGTGTTTAAGGCTGCCAAGTCTTTAAGAATAAAATCATATAATATCCTGGCTGAGATTCCCAGTGTCCTGTGGAAAGCTACACTCGAACTAGATCTCAGTTTCCAAGGGTGACTCTCATGCGTGGCCTCTCAAATCCCAACACAATTCATGGCAATACTTCTCTGAGGTCAGTTCCAGAACTAGGTCTCTAAAGTGAATCGCAGCAAGTTCAAGCCCAGGTGGACCCAGTCATCTCTTCCAACTGCCACACAAATGACCACAAATCAAATCAAAACACTCCCACATGGCCCTCATGTTCTGCCATATAGACACTCATCATAAACTCTGGCTGGAGGTTTCCATGAGGGGCGCAGCCCAAGTCAGTATCCAAAATAAGCTCCCTAGCCCCTCATTTGCCTAAAGTCTATGTGGCCTGGACACCCTTCCTGTGAACCAGGAATGATCAAATAGGCCTGCCGTTAATACTGCTCTGCTTCTCCAAATTGAGGACTACCTACCGTGGGGATTAGATTCTTTATGTGAATTGGTGTCATGAGAAAACCCTAGCAGCTATGGGCTAGCCTCTGCAGGGCTTGGAAGAACTCATTTGACCCAAAGATCCCTATTCTCACTTGATGAAAGTCAGGAACCTTACAGAGAAATGCGAGATACTCCATCCACAGTGACTGCTCTTTTGGCCATTTTGGTTTTGGATGCGCACATGGGATCTTTCTTTAGATCCATCAGGTGCTGAGAATCTAAGCCACAGCCTCACACAGGGCCAAGAGGCTCATTCATACACATCCCTTTCCAAAGCAATTAAGCAAAGAGCCACAGATGATGCCCATTAATTTTTATTTGAAAACTTTTTCATCAGGCTTCATAAAGAGTTGGCCTGAGGCAAAGACCTTACTGACATTCAGGGCAACAGAACAATAGGTAATTAGAAGGCACAAACCAGTGTTTCTTCACTGAGACTTGTCAAAATCCAGTGGTGTGCCAGTACCTGCTTTCTCAGGAAAGGCCCCTCTTCAGAGCTTTCCTTCCATTTGGCCATCCTCACATCTCTAGGTACCAAGATAGCCTGACTCTGTCCTTGGTAAATCCAAACAAGTGAGACCACTGGGAGTGGAACTGGGACTGGCTCTGTGTGCCTGGCTTCCTGGATCCCACATTCCATCACCAAGGAAGTTAGGTCAGGTCACTTCCTTCAGGAACTGAATGAGGTCACTGCCTTGGAAACCACTTTGTCCTCACAGTTGCTTCCAAGGGTCCCATGAGATGGAGGCTTCCCCTACTTCCTGTGACACTTTCACAAGTTAGAATGGTATATCAACAATAGGCAACCGGAAACAGCTCTCCACACAGGCCTCCTTTGGTCCATCTTTTCTACATTAAGAAGACAGAGGCTGATTCAGACACAACCCTTCATTCTGACCAGGTTGTTTGCCATGGAAGATGACTTTTGGTCTCTCAGGTCCTTCATAGCTGCCTACATCTTGGACCTTTGAGGTTCTCAGCAGGTAGAAGATCGCCTACATTCCAGTCTTATAAGACCAACTCTGTCCCTGCTCTTCTGTAAAGTAAGATTGAGGGAACACTGTATGATTAGGGTTAATAACAGGTTCGATTTGGGTTAGGAATCATTTTGCTGGATGAATAATGGTATTGGGAACCTGCAATATTGATAAGAATATAGATGTGAAATGTACTTATGAAAACAAAAGTCTAAGTAAGATTTGAAGCCCAGAAGGGTACTGGGCCCTTGATTGGGTTACTTCCCATTGAATTACGTTCTGCACAGATGTCTCAGATAAATCCATATACAATGGAATAGGACCTTGTACCTTGGATGACTGAATATCGAAGAGAACATCCAGTCAAAAAGGGATAGTCGGTAGGATTAGGAAGATAGTAGGTAGGTTTAGGAAGAAGAGTGAGTGTAGGATTTGGAACACATGTTATTTAGCAATAGTAACAGAATGAATTTAAATGTCAGCACATGTGAAGAGTCAATCACAATGATGAACTGGGGAAAATATTTAGGTAAGCAGATATCAATAGAGACATTATGAAATCAAGCAAAGTATAAAGTGAGAGATAGGCTTAGATATTTTCAACAGGGTTGAGTTTGAATATATAATCTTAGGAATAAACAAATATGTAGTCACCAATAGGTTTGACATTTGAGAGCATTAGGCAACTTGGACATGGATGTTTTTAGTAATCTATGTTCAATTTCCATTTAGGCTTTGTACAATCAAAAATGTGAACTTTGAATTTTTTGTCCAGAATATTTCTGTGATTAAATGTATATGTAGATCTGGTGACATGAGTATTTCTTCCACCATTTCTGGGAGCAATATTGACTGACTACTACTGACTGATAGGTATAGATTCTTTATGTGATTTGGAGTCATGAGAAAACCCAAGCACCTCTTCAGGGTTTGAAGAACTCATTTGACCCAAAGGATCCCTATTCTCTCTTGATGGAGGTCAGGAACCTAACAGAGAAAGGAAAGAGACTTCATCCACAATTACTGAACTTTTTGCCATTTTGGTTTTGGATGCACACATGGAATCTTTCTTTAGATCCATCAGGTGCTGAGAATCTAAGTCACACAGGGCCAAGAGGCTGATTCAGACACATCCTGTTCCAAAGCAATTAAGCAAAGAGCCACAAGTGATGCTCATTCATTTCCATTTGAAAACTGTTTTGTTCAGGCTTCACAAAGGGGTGGACTGAGGCAAAGACCTTCCTGACATTCAGGACAACAGAACAATAGGTAAGCAAAAGGTCCAAAGCAGGGTTTTTCCACTGAGACTTTCCTGGTCACACTGTCCCTGCTCTTCTGTAAAGTTAGATTGAGGGAACATTGTATGGTTAGAATTAATAGCACGTTTGATTTGGGTTAGGAATCATTCTGCAGGATGAATAATGGTATCGGAAACCTGCAATATTTACAGGAATATATAGATGAAATATCAGTATGAAAACAGAAATCTACGTAAGATTTGAAGCCCAGAAGGACATTTGGGCCTTTAGTGGGTTACTTAGTTTTGAATTATGTTCTTCACAGATGTCTCAGATAAATCGATAGACAATGGTATAATACCTTGTACCTTGGATGACTGAATGTTGAAGAGAACATCCAGTCAAAAAGGGAAAGTCAGTATAATTAGGAAGATAGTTGCTAGGTTTAGAAACAACAGTGAGTATAGAATTTGGACCAAAAGTTCTTTAGCAATAGCTTTTCAATAAGAGAGTGAATGTAAATGTCAGGACATGTGAAGAGTCAGTTACAATGATGAACTGGGGAAAACATGTAGGTTATCAGATATCAATAGAGACATTAAAAATCAGGCAAAGTATAAAGTGAAGGATAGGATTAGACATTTTCAACAGGCTTGAGGTTGAATACATAATCTTAGGAAGAAACAAATATATAGCCACCAATAGGATTTACATTTGAGACAATTTGGCAACCTGGACATGGACATTTTTAGTAATCCATGCTCACTTTTCATTAAGGATTTGGTACAAACATAAGAGTGACCTTTGCTTTCTGTGTCCAGCATATTACTGTGGTATAATGTATATGTAGATCAAGTGACATGAGTATTTCTTCCACCATTACTTGGAGCAATATTTTGAAGACATATAAATTCGTATTGGGGAAACAAAGCGGTGTACCCTGTGTCAATGAATATAGAAATAATTCATGAATAGACAATACTGTGAATAAATAATAAAAATGGTTCCAACATTAAATAATGGATTGATTTGATATCTGAAAATATACAGAAAATCTTTAATTGATATACATACATTCATTACAACCAGTTATACATCTAACAGTAATATGAGGGTTATGGTTTATCATGAAGAGTGTGTGAGTTTTGCTTCAAAAATGATTATGGAAATAGAAAATAATGTGTTTTGAAAGAAGTCTCATGAAAAGACCAGTCAAGAAACCTGGAGGAATATATGAGTTCTGAAGCAGGAGGTGATTGAAATTGAAACAAATGTCTATAAATTTGTGAACTTGTGGAAGAAATATATATGCTATGATGTGCATAATCTGAAGAAATATTAATATACCACTGTTTAATAAAAATGAACTGCAAAATACACATCATGTCCCATAGGAAACTGCATGCATTGATGTTAAACTGGGTATTACTGTAGAAATATTAGGATTTGTATGCACCATTCTCTCAAGTTAGTTTTCAGTACTAGGAAACAAATATGTATTTCAGGTGGATGTATATTTCTGAGAATAATCTTGTGAATAGTTGATCATAAATCCACAAACATGAATATGAATGATTTTAAGGAATGTATAATAAGACTCATATATTTGATAATTAGAAAAATTTGGAGAGTGTGTGTATACACACACACACACACACACACATATATATATATATATATATATATATATATATATATATACACACACACACACACAGACACACACACAGAGACATTAAAATCTAGCAATATATATGCCAATCGAAATTCATCATAAAATATATACCATCCACAGATGCAAAAATAATTATTTCACTAAAAATGGTTTTATGTATAATGGTGTTCTACTAGGAAGCTCACTCATAGGTTGAATTTTCAGTTCCAACAGCGTTTAGGAAGAGTGATCTCTTCTCATAACTTCTATCGCCAAATCACAAACCTCACAAAAATGTAGGTGTGATAACAGGTAGGAATCTATATGTGCATATAAAAATACATATGTTGAATAGGCTACAGAGAAAGGAGACAGGAATTTGTTCAGAGCCACAGCTAAAGGGGCCCCAGCAAACTTCCAGCTGGCAGCAAATTTTCAGCTGTTGGATGATTATTGGCTCACAGCGGCCCCAGCAACATCTAGCTGATTGGCTCCTCTGTGGTGATGCCCATTGGGCTGTTTCCCTGCCCTTTCAAACCACGGAGCTGCTCATTGGGAAACTTTTTTGGCTCCACCCATGCAACCCAGCCAATCGGCCTCAAGAGCAGGAGAATTGTGGAAGGTGGAGAGGCTTGTGGGTGTGACAGAGACTTTACAAGTAAGCCAGTGGTGGCAGTTGGGCTCTGAGGGTTTTTCCTGAGGAGCTCTTTTGTATGGCGTGTGTTTTTCTAAAAATAAAGTTCATTTCTTTTGACAAGTGGCTCCTAACTCTTTCCCAGCCAGACTGCAGCATTTCCTCGCTTGCACAGGGAGCGACTGAGGGTAAGTGATAAGGTAAAATGCTCGCCCCTGAGGTCAGGGCAAGAGGATGGGTAGCCATTTTAAGATTCCTCTTTAGTTTTGCTTCACTTTTGTTTTAAGCTGCCTGTCCATGGAGATGAGTGAGACGGAAGAAAACCGCTCACATATGAGGAAAAACTATTCACATCTGAGGAACAGATAGGGAGAAAGGACGGATGCACATGTCAGGAGGAAAGAAAGTCTATAATGACTTTTTGTTGTTCCCTTTTTATTTCAGTCTGTCTCTGTTTTGTTTGGAGTCATCATGTTGGGTTTTATTATAGTAGAAATACGGGATCAGAAATTAGTAAAAAACCAACTGAAAGAGTGTTAAGTAAATTGTTAGAGGAAGGAGGTGTCTCAGTATGATCAAGAACAGTCAGGGCACACAGTGATACAATACAAAAATGTACCCCATGGCCTTTTAAGGAGGAGTTGTTAAGTATTCATAATGGAACCATCATGGTGAAGATTTCAAAAGAGTAGAAAAGATCAGCCCAGGGACTCTGCCAGTTGGCACATTGCCATTGTGGACGTTCATATCTGCTTTGCTTAGTCCAAAGCCTTCAGTTCAGACACAGATAGAGGAATAAAGCTTAGAGCAGAAAAAGCCATCAGGGGCAAAGTTACAAAAGGAGACTGCTACTAACATCTTTCTATCACCAGAGGGCATAAGTGTCCAACAACAGCGCCACCTCTTCAGGAGACTGTTACTAACACCATTCTACCACCAGAGGATGTAAATGTCCAACTAACAAGGCTACCTCCATATGCTGGGAGGCCCCCAACCCCCGCAGTTGATAGTTCGGTTCCTGAGACAGTATCTCAAGTATTTACATGCCCGGTATTTTAGGTAGGAGGGCAGAAAATTCACCTTGCTTTTAATTTTAAAATAGTGAAGCATCTAAAAGAGGCTGTAACAACCTATGGTCCTCAAGCACCCTTCATTGTAATCTTGGTCCAATCTATTAACAACATGAATGTGATGCCAGTAGATTGGGCTAATATGTGTAAAGCTGTGCTAAAGGGAGGACAATACCTGTTATGGAAGGTTGCCAATGAGAAATTTTGCAAGGAGACGGCTAGGCGAAATGCAGCAGCTGGTTATCCTCAGAGAAATCTAGATATGTTGTTAGGAAAGGGACCTTATGAGGATCAGAAGCAACAAATTGCATATGATCATGGTATATATGCATTAATTGCTGTAGAAGCAGTTAGGGCATGGAAGACTTCACAAGGACTTGGTGGATTACAAGGTCAATTATCTAAGGTAATTCAAGGAGCTAATGAATCTTATGCTGAATTTGTAGATAGGCTTATTAAAACAGCTACCAGAGTTTTTGGGAATACAGAACAAGCAATGCCATTAATAAAACAACTGGCTTATGACCAAGGAAATTGTTGGTGCAGAGATATCATTAGACCATGGAAACATGAAGATTTAAACACATATATTAAATTATGTAGAGACATTAATGAATAAGAGCAAGTCGTGGCAGCTACAGTAAAACAGGCTTTAGATGCCAGGCCAAGAACATGCTGGAATTGTGAAGAAACACGACATTATAAAAGGAATTGCCCCATAGGAGGAGGGTTTAACAAAACTAGGAATCAAAGGAGTAGAATACGGTGTATTTGCCCATGGTGCCATAGAGGAAGACATTGGGCTAATGAATGCCACTCTCAAACCAACATAGAGGGTACTTCATTATCAAAAAACGAACAAAGACCAGGTGTTTATCCACAATATTATGGAGAAAGGCATCGGGCTCCACTGTCAAAAAATGTAGAGGTGGGCCCAATGCTCTGGGTCCCAAAACCACAAATATACGGAGCACTGGAGGAACCCAGCAACCCCATCAGGATAGTGCACAGGACACATTTTTTATCAGATCCCTCGTCAGACAAACCAGAGGGAGCACAGGGTTGGACATCAGCACCTCCGCCAGATCAGTACTAACTCCAGAGATGAGGGTTCAAATAATTGCCACAGGGCTGAAAGTACCTCTTCCCAAAGGAACAGTAGGCTTATTATTGGGACGCAGCTCTTCTACTCTAAAAGGACTTAGGATAATTCCTTGGGTAATTGTTCCCGATTATGAAGGTGAAATAAAAATTATAGCCAGTTCTCCAAAGGATTTATCAGTGATTTCACCAGGAGATAGAATAGCACAGTTACTAATAATACTCAGCCTACATAATAAATTTTCTAGTCATGCTGTAGAAAGAGGTTCCACGGCATTAGACTCCACAGGTGTAGATTGGGCTATGCTTTCTTTAAATTTAGATTCTCGCCCCATGATAAAACTAAATATTCAAGGACATGAATTTAATGGGCTACTGGATACAGGTGCAAACCCTAGCATCATCTCTCGTCAAGAATGGCCAAAACATTGGCCATTACAACAAGCCACTCAAATGCTTTGAGGCCTAGAAGTGGCGACTAATCCCCATAAAGGTGCAATTGTATTAGATTGGAAGGATCCTGAAGGATGTGAAGGAACTATACAGCCATATGTATTGGATCATCTTCCCGTTAATTAATGGGGATGAGATGTCCTTGATCAATTAGGTTTGACATTAACAAATAAGATCAACCAAAATGTACCCACTACTATGGCTAGACAAGGTTTTAGGAAAAGAAAAATATTAGAAAAACAAGAAGAAGGTATAGGAGCACCAACACAAATAGATCAAGGAACAGACAGAAATTTGTTGGATTTTCAGAAAGGGCCACTGAGACAATAAAAATTACTTGGAAATCAGAAAGACCAGTATGGGTTCCTCAGTGGCCCCTGAGTAAAGAAAAGATACAAGCAGCCCATTACCTGATCAAACAACAATTAGCGGAAGGACATATACAACTTTCTGTATCTTCCCATAATACTCCCATTTTGTCACCAAAAAGAAATCTGGTAAATGGAGATTATTGCAAGATTTAAGAACCATTAATAATGAGATGGTTATTACGGGACCTGCTCAATCAGGGATTCCAAAATTGTCTGCTTTGCCAAGAACTTGGTATGTTTTAGTTATACATATTAAAGATTGTTTTTTTTTTCATTTCCAATTCATCCTGAGGATAGTCCACGTTTTGCATTTACTATCCCTGCACTGAATCATGAAGCTCCTTATCAGAGGTAAGAGTGGAAATTACTTCCTCAAGGGATGGCTAACAGCCCAACTACGTGTCAAATTTATGTTAACAAAGTAATCCTGCCACTTAGAAATCAATATCCTTAACTACAAATATTTCACTATATGGATGATGTATCATTTGCACACAAAGCTAAAAACACATTGCTAGAATGTTATGCCACACTTACAAACTGATTAAAAAAGTTATAATCTAGAGATAGCAATAGATAAAGTACAATTAAAATTTCCAATAAATTATTTAGGAGTTCTATTATCCTCAACCATGGTCAGTCCACCAAAAATTCAAATAGGAGTAGATCAACTCCAATCAATTAATGACTTTCAAAGTTATTAGGAGACATAAATTGGATAAGGCCTTAACTAATTATACCAACAGGACAGTTGGGACCTTTATTTGATATGCTAAAAGGTCTATTAGCTCCAAATTCACCCAGAATGTTAACACCTGAAGCAAGAAAGGCATTAAAAATCATTGAAACATAAATGGGAAATATGCATTTGGATAGAGTTTATATAATTTTGCCTTTATTATTTATTATACTACCAACAAAAAAAAGTATTTCTACAGGAGTATTTTGGCAAGAAGGTCAATTATTATGGATTCATTTATCTTATTCTTCTAACACTATTATTACTAGGTATCCTGAGACTGAGGGACAATTAATACTCATAGGAATAAAAGCAGCAAAGGGAGTGTGTGGAATTTCACCCAATAAAATTATTACTCCATATTCTTTGAATCAAATTGATAAATTAGATAATGAGTTAAATACTTGGGCAGTAATCATGTGTAAATCAAATGTTTCATTTGATAACAACTTACCATCTAATCTTTTATTGACTTTTTGGTCATTGCATCCTGTAATTTTTTCCAAAAATGACAAGAAAACACGTATCATGAATGCTCTAAGTATATTCACTGATGAGACAAATCATGGCACAGCAGCAATAGTTACACCTGATCAAACTTTTACATTTTTACTACCTAAACAAACAGCTCAAAAGGTAGAGCTTAATGCAGTATTACAAGCTTTTGTGATGTTTAAAGATTCTGTATTTAATTTATTTTCCCTTAGTCAGTATATAGTTAATGCTATAGTATCCCTTGAAGATGCTGGTAGTATTTCCCCTTCCTCTACTGTTTTCTCTTTGCTTTCCAGTATACAATGTCTAATCTGGGACAGAAAAGATTCATTCTTTATAGGACATATCAGGGCATATACAGGATTGCCTGGAGCCCTTAGTTTGGGCAATGATTTAGCAGATTAAACTACACATGACATACATACATATTTTCTCTACACTAGAAGAAGCTACAAATTTTCATAAAAAATTTCATGTCAATGCTAATACTTTACAAAAGTGTTTTAAAATAACTAAGGAAAAAGATAGAAAAATAATAAAACAATGTCAAAATTGTGTGACCTTTTTACCACAAGTTAATCTTGGAGTCAATCCTAGAGGATTGATACCTAACCATATTTGGCAGATGAATGTCACACACTTGCCAGAATTTGGAAAATTAAAATATTTGCATGTTACAGTTGATACTTTTTCTGGATTTTTGATGGGTTCCCTTCATGTGGGGGAAAAAACTAAAGATGTTATAGCTCATTACTTACAAAATTTTGCCACTTTGGACATTCCAAAACAGTTAAAAACAGATAATGCCCCTGATTATACTCCTACCTCTTTTAAACAATTTTGCTCATCATTTGGCATTACTCATATAACAGGAATCCCATACAATCCACAGGGACAATGCATAGTGAAAGAGCACATGAAACTATTAAAATGTACTTATTAAAGCAAAAAGACGGAATTGGGAAGGGGTATGAATTCCCCAAAGATAAACTAAAAATAACCCTTTTTACTCTAAACTTTTTAAATTTGGATTTATCAGGACTTAGTGCTGCGGAAAGGCATATGTGTCCAAAAAATGTGCATAAGTTCAAGGTTCTTTGGAAGGATATTCTAACAGGACAACAGAAAGGTCCTGACCCAATAATTGTCTGGACTCGGGGGTCTTTTTCTGTGTTTCTACAGGGAGAACAGCAGCCGATTTTAATAATAGAGAGATTAACTAAGGTCCTGACCCAGAGATTGCCTGGAGTCGGGAGTCTGTTTATGTGTTTCCACAGGGAGAACAGCAGCCAAATTGGATTCCAGAGAGATTAACTAAAGTACTGACCCAGTGATTGTCTGGAGTCAGGGGTCTGTTTGTGTGTTTCCACAGGGAGAACAGCAGCCGATTTGGATTCCAGAGTGATTAACTGAAGTCCTGACCCAGTGATTGTCTGGAATCGGGGGTCTGTTTGTGTGTTTGCCCAGGAAGAACAACAGCCGATTTGGATTTCAGAGAGATTAACTAAAGCGATTTGTATAGACCAAAATAAGATGATTTGGCTCAAATCCATAAAAGCTGATATCCAAAACTCCAGATTCACTATCCTTACATCTGTGACAGAACAGGGATGCTTTTTTCAAAATCTATTTTATTATTTCCCTTTCCCACATCATGAAGTTTTATTTGTTTTTTTTGAGCTCATTGAGACCTAGGTTAATGTTTTGCTGATCAGTTCTATATTTTAACTATAGAGTTTTTAAACATTGCAATGTTGATTTCACCTGTAAAAAGTTATAAGGCCTTTACTATTATGTTATGTGTTGTATGTATTATATTATGTGTGCACACTTGTGTTTTGTGTTATATGTTTGAATGTACATATGTCCATATATCATATATGATGAGCGCTCATGAAAAAATGGATGCAAATATTTTTTTTTTATTCACGTGATTTAAATGGTTTAATTTAAATTGGGTAAACAACTGTTGAGCATTTTTTTAATATGTGAACAAAAAAGGAAGTTAACAGACCTGTTTGTTTACTTCACCTTTTCTTTTCATTATATTTAATAATTCTCTTCAAAATAATGTAAATTTTTAAGAAAATTATTTTCTTTTAGTGCCTTTTGGAATGTTAAATAATTTTCCTTTAGCCATTATTGCCAGAATTCCTATCTTCATACCAGTGCCGGTGAAGTCAAAGATAAAACCAATCTACAGCTTCTGCAATAGCCATCACTGAACTTCTTGCAGAACTTGCCAGGACTATGTATCACTTTTATGCATTGTGAACTCACTTGTATGCATTGTGAACCCTCTTTTGGTGAAGCCACTTGTTGTAGTGTTGGGGTATATATGCTGATGCTATCAGCAGTGGTACAATTTTTCCAAAAGTAGCCATCAATTGGCTTGGTGTGTCTTCCTTATTCTCACTTGATAGAGGTCAGAAACCTTACAGAGGAAGGGGAAAGACTTCATCCGCAATGACTGCTCTTTTAGCCATTTTGGTTTTGGATGCACACATGGTATCTTTCTTTAGATCCATCCATCTAAGAATCTAAGCAACAGCCTCACACAGGGCCAAAAGGCTGATTCAGACACATCCCTTTCCAAAGCAATTAAGCAAAGAGCCACAGGTGATGCCCATTCATTTGCATTTGAAAACTGTTTTTTTCAGGTTTCACAAAGGGGTGGCATGAGGGAAAGACCTTCCTGACATTCAGGGCCACAGAACAATTGTTAAGCAAAAGACCCAAACAGGGTTTCTCCACTGAGACATTAGTAGTCACACTGATATCTGAGTTTTCTGAGATGCTCGCCATTCCCTTCAGCTATCCACTACATGGCCATGTCACAGAGCTTGGAGGTGGTACATATCTTGGATACAAAACCATGAGCCTCTTCTGGAGAGTGGCCAGATTTCAGGAAGAAAACAGGAACTTAGGAAGATAGCAGGTGTTGCCCATCAATAAGTCAAACTGCATTCTATTTATAAATTGGTCAGGATGAATGTTGGGAAGCTTTCTACTAGTCAGGACACATCCATTGATGCATTCTCTTTTCTAATATCTACAACCACGGACACAGTGGGGTACACAGACACAGAAACACTCGCATTGTCAAACTACTTACTAGAAACAGTTCACTCCAAACAAAACAAACCGCATTTCCTACCTATTCTCAGAACATGAGACAAAACCACAAACCGACACCCACACCAACAAAGGCCCCTTCTTCCCCCAAGTAGGTCTGTGAATATCTGGAGTGTCCTCTGACTGTGGGCCATTCTAGGTTGCCCCGAAATGGCCTGTCCTGTCTCAGATCTGGTGTCCTTAACCAACTCTCTGAAGTTGTCAGGAGCCAGCGGTGAGTCACTACCTTCTTTCTCAGGAAAGGCCCCTCTTCAGAGCTTTCCTTCCATTTGGCCATCCAAACAGGATGGTCCAAAGTAGGTACCAAGAAAGACTGACTCTGTTATCTAGAAATCCAGAAATTTATACCACTGGTACTGGGACAAGGACTGGCACTGTTTGACTGGCTTTTTGGATCCCAAGATCAGAGAGTTTCTTCCCCAAGGAAGTGAGATGAGGTTACTTCCATGAGGAACTGAATGAGTTCACTGCCTTGGCAACCACTTTGTACTAAGAGATACTTCCAAGGGTCCCATGAGATGGATGCTGTCCCTGCTTCCTGTGACACTTTCACAAGTTAGAATGGTATATCAACCATAGGCACCCAGGAACAGCTCTCCACACAGGTCTCATTTGGTCCATCTTCTCTACATTAACAATAGAAAGGCTGATTCAGACACAACCCTTCATCCTGACCAGATTGTTTGCCATGGAAGATAAGTTTTGCTGTCTCAGGTTTTTCAGAGGTGCCTATATCTTCTTCAGTGATCATTTCTGCATGGAGCTTTGAGGTTCTCTGCAGGTGGAAGATCCCCAGCATTCCTGTATTGTAAGACCAACTCTGTCCCTGCTCTTCTGTAAAGTTAGATTGAGGTAACAGTGTATGGTTAGGGTTAATAACAGGTTTGATTTGGGTTAGGAATCATTCTGCTGAATGAATAATGGTATTGGGAACCTGTGATGTGTATAAGAATATATAGGTGAAATATATGTATGAAAACAGAAATCTAAGTAACATTTGAAGCCCAGAAGGGCATTGGGCCCTTGATTGGGATACTTAGCTTTGAATAAATTGATATACTATGGCATAGGACCTTGTACCTTGGAAAATTGAATGTAGAAGAGAACATCCAGTCCAAAAGGATAGTCGGTAGTGAAAGGTTAATGAAATAGTTAATTGTCACTTCCTGTTTTTCTGTATGCTTAACAAAACACTGTTGAAATCTTGAGAACTGTTTGCTAATCTTTTTCCCAGAATGAGCTTTCCCCAACAACCAAACTGTAGAATGTACTTCTTCACCTGATTGCACGCAAACAGCCCACTCACAGTTACCCATCAGTAAATTTCCCTCCCTGCCCTCTCCAAGGAAAGTATATTAGCTCTGCTTAAACTATTCTCAGGGATCTCTGCTCTATTCAAGTGAGCTCTAAGCCCTAGCATGCTGGACCCCCAATAAACTCTTTGCTGTTGCATGAGACAGTCTCTTGGTGGTCTCTTCATTTGATGCTCGCCCGACCTTTACATATAAAGGTTCCACCGAGTTCTGGCAGCGGCGGACAAGAGACCCTAACAGGCTCCTTTCGGGGTAAGTAAGGCGCCTCTTTCTGGTTTCAGTTTTAAGGTTAGGGTTTGGCAAAATGGCTGTTGATATAGAGCGTGAGCTCTCTCCAATGGTGGCTGACAGATGTATCAAAGAGCCACAGGCCACTTCCCTGGAGGACGCCCCAGAGGACTCGGAAAATAGAGAAACAATAGTCTCCTCGACTCAGTGATAGTTTGTTTCATATTTGGTATTGCCAGCCCATAGGGTTTTGCCGGCTACTCAGTCCTGGTCTCAGTTTTGGACGTCCATTGCCTGTCTTTATTGTCTTGTCTGTGTCATGTGTTGTTGCATTCACTCTTTGTGTATGTTTCATTAAGGGACAGAGCACTCCAATGCCTCTGTCCCTGACCCTTAATCACTGGACCAAAGTTCGCTTAAGAGCTCAGAATCTTTCTTTTTCAGTAAAACTCCAGACCGGCCAGACTCTCTGAGCCTCAGAATGTCCCACCTTTTGAGTCGGATGGCCCCTAGAAAGATCTTTCTACTTCCCACTAATTTAAAAAGTCAGAGATATTGTCTTTCTTCTGGGCCCACATAGCCATCCAGATCAAAATCCATATACCTTAAATTGGTAGGACCTCTGAAAATTTCCTCCTCCATGGGTGAAGCCTTTCCTTGGCCCTTCCCCTACTCCTATTCCTTCCCCCACGATCTCTCAAACCCTCTGCTCATCCTCCTCCTCCACCCTCTGTTCTCCCTGAGTCACAAGATTTGACTCTACTGGACTCTCCTCCCCCTCCTTATCTCCTCTCCTCTTCCCCCAACCACCAACACACTCTTAGTGATTCCTTTGCAGCTGGCTCAGCCTCTTCGCCATTGGAGGAAGCTAAGCTGACCCAGGGCCCTCCAGATAACTCCCCCGGGGCACACACAGACCTCCTCCCCTGGAGGAAGATGGCCCGGATAAAGGAACTCGCTGGGTGCGAATCATTGAAAACCCTGTAACTCCCGTGATGCTCCCCCTATGTCCCTACGGGCCAATGATTGACGACAACAATGGGTAAAAATTGCAAGCCTACCAGTATTGGCCTTTCTCCTATTCACACCTATATAACTGAAAAAATAACAATCCCCCTTTTTCCGAGGACCCTACCCAGCTCACAGGTCTGGTTGAGTCATTGATGTTTTCATACCCGCCTGCTTGGGATGACTGTCAACAACTCTTAGGGACTCTCTTCATGACAGAGGAACAAAAGAGAATTCTCCTGGAAGATAGAAAAAATATCCTCGGACCAGATGGGAGACCGACACATCTTCCCAACATAATCAAAGCCAGCTTTCCCTTGAAGCAACCCAACTGGATCCCCAACACATTTGAAGGTAAGAAAGCATCTGTTCACTTTTCGCTGGGTTCCAAATAATTTGGCCAAGGTAAGAGAGATTATTCGAGGGCCTAATGAATCTCCCTCTATGTTTCTAGAGAGAATTATGGAGGCATATAAAAGATATACACCTTTCAATCCCCAGGCAGAGGATCAAAAAGCATCTGTCACAATGGCCTTTATCGGGAAAGCTGCCCTAAATATTAAAAGAAAGTTACAATACTTAGATGGATTACAAGATATGACTTTGGGAGATTTAGTCAGAGAAGCCGAGAAAGTATACTATAAGAGAGAAACTGAGGAAGAGAAGGGAGCAAAGGGAGGATAAAAGAAACAAAAGACAGACTAAGGCGTTGACTAAGTTCCTGGTCACAACACCAAAAGGGCCAGAAATTAAGAAAAAAAGGAGACAGGAAGGGATACCTGGTCCCATGCCGGAGGCCATCCCTGGCCTCAAATCAATGTGCCTACTCTAAAGAAAAAGGAAACTGGGCCCACGAGTGCCCTAGAAAGTGACAGCCACGCCAGCCAGCCATTCTGACTCTGGAGGATGACTACAAAAGTTGGGGCTCAGATCCCCTCCCTGAGTTCAGGGTAACTTTTGAAGTGAAGGGGACCCCAGTAAACTTTGAAGTGGATACATGGGCAATATACTCAGCAAATAAGGCTCCATTGGGCCCTCTATCAAATAAAAGGTGTCTAGTTCAAGGGGCTAACGACAGTAAATATCAGTCTTGGACAACTAAGAGGACCATGGACCTGGGGAAAGGAAAAATCCATCAGTCCTTCCTAGTAATCCCAGAATGCCTGGCCCCATTGATGGGCAGAGATCTGCTCACCAAGCTCCGGGCCAAAATAACTTTTAACCCTGAAGGCCCCCAAGTGGAATTTCTAAATCCTTCAGTGAAAACTCCTATAATCACAGCTCTAACTATGTCAGTAGAAAATGCACATAAACTCACTCAACTTGGTTCAAAGAAACTGCAGGTATTTCTGAAATATCAAGAACAGAGTTTTCCACTATCTGACTCACAGCAAAAGGAAATAACTGAATGGGTAAAAAAGCCTGTTGGGTCCATCAATTGATTAATGCTTACCTTTCCATGTTTCCTGCATTAAAGCAGCTACGAGGAACCACTCCAGGACAATTCTGGGAAGTGGACTTTACTGAAATTAAGCCAGCAAGGTATGGACATAAATATCTCCTAGTCTTTGTAGATACATTTTCAGGATGGATTGAAGCCTTCCCCACTAAAAGAAAAAAAAAAAAAAAAAGAAACAGCGCAAATGGTGGTCAAGAAGATCCTGGAAGATATTTTTCCAAGATACTGCCTGCCAAAGGTAATAGGGTCTGATAATGTACCAGTGTTAGTGGCCCAGGTAAGTCAGGGGTTACCCAGGAACCTGGGGATTAATTGGAAGTTATATTGTGCTTATTGACTGCAGAGTTCAGGACTGGTAGAAAGAATGAATAGAACCATTAAAGAGACCTTAACGAAATTTGGCTTAGAAACCAGCATAAAAGATTGGACTATGCTCCTGCCTTATGCAATGTTTCATGCAAGAACTACTCCCTCTGTTTCTTTGAGTAACCTCACCCCCTCTAAAATTCTCTACGGCGCCCAGCCTCCAGTAAGGGACCTAAGCCCAACTCTAAAACATAATGATCCCCTCCACACCCCCTTCCTTGACAGACTTTAAGCTCTTGAAGGAACACTACAATATCTGTGAAAACAGCTGGCCACTACCTACCAAACTGGGGACGTGGGGACTCCACATTGATATCAAGTAAGAGACTTCATCTACGTAAGACGACATCAGGTGTCATCCCTGGAACCCCGTTGGAAAGAACCATATCAGGTGCTAGTTATAACACCTACAGTGGTAAAGGTAGACAGAATCACTTCCTGGATCCATGCCTCTCATCTCAAGGCTGTGCCCTCTCCACACTCTGGCTGGAAACTGGAAAAGAATGATAACACTTTCAAATTGCATATTCGCTGTGTGGATAAGGCTATAGACTCTTCCCTTGGCCACAACTAGTCCTAACCCTCATTAGCCCATTCAGCAGTGATGGCTGATCACAAATCCTACTGAAAAAAAAAGTATAAACTATCTCGCATACAGCCCCCTTAGGGACCTGGTGGCCATCTCTCCACCAGGACATTTGTCAGCTGGCTATAAGTCTTTACTATTGGGATATCCCTGATGAAGAGGATCCCACTAAAATTCCATTAAATCCCTTCCGTAACATAGATAATGGACACAAACATTATGGATGTAGGGACACACGAGCCAGATGTAGGTTGGCTAGCCTAGATTACTATGTTTGCCCGGCAGACTATCAAAGCCACAAACAGTCATGGCTCTGTGGGGAAAAAGCCGACTTCTTCCGTAAGTCATGGGGATGTGAGCATACAGGGGCTGCCTGATGGAACCCAAACTCCTCATCAAATTCATTGCACAGCATTGGCCATATTATGAATTAGATAACCAAAACCAATGGAACCCAGAGGGGTCTCTAGATCCTCAAATTCTGTTTGACCTTTTTAACTTCTGCAAGTGCTCAAAAGGGTGAAAGGAGATTCCCTTATGTGGAGGCCTTTTCCCTCCTTTGCTCACATCCTGAACTATGCTTATACAATAGATCCTCACCTTCAGCCTTCTGCTCCAGAGTCTCTGCTGTCACTCCCACCTCAGAAACCTGATTTCTCCCCTCCAATTATTAGATCAAAAACCCAAACCTTCGCTGGTTCTCAGACCATTGCCCCCTTGCTGAGGTAGCAGGTTCAGAGGTACCCCTCCACCCACTCTCTCCTCTTTTCTCCTGTCAGTGCCCGCTCCGGGTCCCACCAGCTGCTCTTTCCAGCTAACCCAAAGCTCAAACCACCTGAGGAGAGCCTTCAGACCCCTATCCAAGATGGAATGAAAATGGCCTTTAAAGTTGCTTTGTCATCACTGAAAACAGTTTACTAATAATTTAAAGTCCCTCACATGTGTTTTGGGATACTCACTCCCGTCTTCCCCTCTGCTCTACCAGTTCTACTGCTCAAGTTTTTGTGGCTAGAAATATCCCAAATCCCTTTCCCATTATTCTTTTACATCTCTCCTTCCTCATTCTCAGATCCATGGAGCTGCTCTCAACCCCACCTTCCCCGTGTTCCCCCTCTGTACTAAGCCACAGAATAGTCTTAACTGACCTCCTCCGGAAGTTTTCACCTGGCTGACTTTAGAAATTTCAGCAAAAGAGTCCCTATAAAGCAGTTCAATGTAGATAAACTTCTTCTTTTCCTGTTGTCCTGTTCTACTTGGTCACTGGCTAAAAAAATCAGCACTTCTATGCTACACAGGCCCTTACTTGTTTTTCACAAAATATGTAAACAAGGCCTCTGACCTTGAGCTGGGGCTTCACAGAGATGGCTACATTGCTAAGATAAATAAATTACCAACTAGGCTCTGTGGTAACAGCTGGCAGGGGGAAAATAAGAAAGGGAAGAATAAGCTCTCCCCCTCCCAGGTGTCCTTCAAAAGTTAACTTGCCCAGAACAGAGGAAAAAACAGAAACAAAATCTGCTTTTTTGAACTTCTGCAGACTGTGAACTTCTGAGCCCCTTCCCTTACTTGTTGGGTACAAAATTCTGAAACTACCTAAACTTGAGTTTCAGGGGATTAATTGATTACAACAGAAGCATTGCAACCAAATAGGACTGTTTCCCTGTCTTCAGTGCTATCTTAGGTGCCTTGCCTTGTGCGTGCCTACAACAGCATAATTCTATATACATAAACATTGTTTATGTTTTCATGAAATGGTCAACACATGTGATTAATTCTGTAATGGTGCAGATGTTTCCCAGCATGCTCTGTCATAAAGCAGGTTCATTTGAAGATCAAATATGGGGGCATACAACCCAGTTTCACTGGGAACATATATTCCTCACTTTAGCCATCCTACTAGGAATAGGAGTTGCTGCATGGGTGGGCACAGGAACCACTGCCCTTGTCCATGGGACACAACAAATGACCCAATAAGAAGCAGAAATAGACCAAAACTAAGATATTAGAAACCTCCATCAGAGCTTTGCATGAATCTTTAACCTCTCTCTCTGAAGTTGTTTTACAGAACAGTTGAGGGTTGGACCTCCTGTTCATTAGAAAAGATGGCCTTTGTGCTGCATTGAGGAAAGAATGCTGTTTTTATGCCGACCATACTGGAGATGTAAAAAAATTTATGAGTAAAATAAAGGGACACCTTGAAGAGCATCAAAGAGAGAGAGAGGCCCCAAAAAGATGGTTTGAGTCTTGGTTCACACAGTCCCCCTGGTTAACTTCGTTTTGATCAACCCTGGCCGGTCCAATAATAATCCTCATATTATTGCGAACTATAAAACCCTCTTTGCTCAACCATGTAATTTCTTTTCTCCAGGCTCAAATTGGAAGAGTTAAAATTATGATAATAACCCACTAGCAGACAAAGAATGTGACACCCCCCAATGATCGTTTTTATGATTAAAAGTAGCCAGAAAAAGAAGTGGGGAATGAAAGGTTAATAAAATAGGTACTTGTCACTTCCTGTTTTTCTGTATGCTTAACAAAACACTGTTGAAATTTTGAGAAATGCTTGCAAATCTTGTTCCCAGAATGTGCTGTTCCCAACTGCCAAACTGCAGAATGTACTCCCTCACCCAGTTGCATGCAAACTGCCCAGTCGTCCTGACCCATCAATAAACTTCCCTCTCTGCCCTCTCCAGGAAAAGCATATAAGCTCTAATTAAGCTATTTTCAGAACTTTCTGCTTTATTCAATTGAGCTCTGAGCCCCAGCATGCTGGACACCCAATAAACCCTTTGCTGTTTCATGAGATAGTCTGTTGGTGGTCTCCTCCTCTGAAGCTCGCCCGACATTTACTTGGATGATTGAATGTAGAAGAGAACATCCAGTAAAAAAGGGATAGTCTGTAGGATTTGGAGGATAGAAAGAATGTTTAGGAAGAAGAGTGAGTATAAGATTTGGAACAAAATTTCTTTAGCAATAGGGTTTCAGTTAGAGAGTGAATGTAAATGTCAGCACAGGTGAAGAGTCAGTCACAATGATGAATAGGGGAAAATACGTAGGAAAGCAGATATCAATAGAGACATTATGAAATCAGGCAAAGTATAAAGTGAGTGATAGGATTAGACATTTTGAACAGGGTTGAGTTGAATATATAATCATAGGAAGAAACAAATATGTAATCACCAATATGATTGACATTTGAGAGCATTAGGCAAATTTCAGGTGGATGAATATTTCTGAGAATAATCTTGTGAAGGTTTGATTATAAATACACATACATGAACATGAATGAATTTAGGGAGTGTATATAAGTAACATATATTTCATATTTTGAAAAATCTGGAGAGTATATATATATATATATATATATATATATATATATATATATATACAAAAAAAAACACACACAGACAAAAAAGTAGCAATATATATGTCAATGAAAATTCATCATAAAATATATATCATCCACAGGTCTAAAAATATTCATTTTACTTATCATGGATTTAGGTATAATATTGTTCAACTAGGAAGCTCACCCCTAGGTTGAATATTCAGTTCCAACAGGGTTTGGTAGGAGTGATCTCTTCTCCCAATTTGTATCTGCCAAGTCAGCCACCTCACAAGAATTTGCGTGTGGTACCAGGTAGGATTCTATATGTGCATATAAGAACACATGTGCTGAATAGGCTACAGAGAAAGGAAGATAGGAATTAACATATTTGTTAACTTTAAAAATATATGGAGAACTATTTCAACAAAAAATTGACTAGATTTATAAATCCTAATCTGTATCATGCAAATGGCAAGTCCAACTATACACCATGCCTCCTCTGAACTGCTTGTATTTCTATTCTGTTTGGGTTATTTTTCTCCATCATATTAGGTTTAGGAGTCAGAGTCTGGTAGGGTATGGGTTAGTGTCAGGGATTCAGTATTTTGAATGGAAAATAGGAAATTGATTCCAATGTGTATGCAAATACATGCTACAGAAAAATCTTCCAACTCTCATCAAGAACGATGCTTTGACATAACCTTCGCCCCAAGTAAGACACAATTAGAGGAGAAGAGTTAGAAAATTTGTGAATAACTATCTGGAATGGAAAATGCTCCAGATTTCACATCTTTGGGGGTGGTAGAGGAGTTTCTAAATGCAAGGGACAGGGTAAACACTCCACAAACATGGAGCTCTGCTGGCCTAAAGACTTTTTGAGAATTTGCCTCTGAGGTAGGGCACTTGAAATATATGTTGTTGTCAGGAGCTTTAGCTTCCTTTGTAGTGAGACCATCAAAGCTGTTTCTGCATCTATGTGACCTGGAGGACATGGTTACTTATTTTCCAATCAAAATGAGGCAGCAGTGCTGAATTCTCTCTTTGTAGGTAAACTGTGGCCACTGAGGGCTTTTTTTCTCCCCGTGTGGACTGTGAAGCCATTTGGTCATCTTCCAATTTTCGTGGTGTTTCTTGCTGCTGCACTGGGAGTTTGGTATTTTCTTCACGAAAAAAAGGATTTCAAATGGAACACATTGCTGGAGCTAGTTCTGTTAGGTGTGGTGGGTAGGGTCTGCAGGAGAATGCACAAACCAGGGTTATATCCCATGTATGTTGCCCCCTTGACAATCGCAACATGATTCTGAACATTGCCCTGAAACTTCTCCATTTAAAATTTGCCTTTATATATATGGGTCTACTGGCTGTACCATGTCAGTCAAAAGGCATTTGGAAGCCAATGGAAGATCCACATGGCCCCACCACAGATGTTTTATCACACACTTTCATAACAGTGCTCTAGTCCCACTACTCACCAGGCTCCAACTTACTGGCACCTCTGTTCTACACCATTTTCTTGAAACCCAGTCAATCAAGGCACTGTCTGGTATACTCATGATCATCAAGAGGACATCCCAAGGTTCTCCAGTTTTAGCTGGTCATGGGAATTTCAAAAATTTTATGGTTATTATCCAGTAATATTTCACGGATGAAGTTGGAGGCACTGTGGGTTTCAATTCATTCAGGAACAATTAAATGCTGAGGAAGCTAATTTCAGTGAAACTCTGGAGCACTCTCACAGGCAAGGCTTCCCAAAAAGTGCCCAAAAAGTAACATGAAACCAGGCCCATTGAGGTCTACAAAGTGAGGTCCATGTGTGTTTTCAATCTCAATTATGGCTGCCAAGTCTTTGAGAATTAAATCATGTGATATCTTGGCTGAGATTTCCAGTGTTCTTTGGAAAGCCAACCTGGGCCTAGACCTCGGGTTCCAAGGTCACCTCTCATCCCTGGCCTCCTAAAATCCCATCACAATTCATGGCAATACTTCTCTGAGTTCAGTTCCAGATCTCAGTCTGTAAGTGGAATCACACCAGAGTTCAAGCCCAGATGGACCCAGTCAACTCTTCCATGACACAAATGAATACAATTAAAACCAAAATACACCCACACGTCCCTCATCTTCTTCCATATAAACACTCATCATAAACTCTGCCTGAAGGTTTCCATGAGGGGCACAGCCTAAGACAGTGTCCAAAATAAGCATCCTTGCACCTCATTTGCTTACCTTCAGGGTGGCCTGGACACCATTCCTGTGAACCAGGAGTGAACAAATAGGCTATTCCAATTCTCCAATTTGAGGCCTACTGACTTTGGGGTTAGATTCTTATGTGAATTGGAGTCATGAGAAAACCCAAGCACCTATGGGCTAGCCTCTGCAGGTTGTGAAGAACTCATTTGACACAAAGGATCACTATTCTCACTTGATGGAGGTTAGGAACCTTACAGAGAAAGGCGAGAGGCTTCATTCCAATAACTGCTCTTTTGGCCATTTTGGTTTTGGATGCACACATGGGATCTTTCTTTAGATACATCAGGTGCTGAGAATCTAAGCCACAGCCTCACAGAGGGCCAAGGGGCTGATTCAGACACATCCATTTCCAAAGCAATTAAGAAAAGAGCCACAGGTGATTCCCTTCATTTCCATTTGAAAACTGTTTTCTCCAGGCTTCACAAAGGTGTGGCCTGAGGCAAAGAACTTCCTGACATTCAGTGCAACAGAACAATAAGTAAGCAAAAGGCAAAAAGCAGGGTTACTCCACTGAGACTTTCCTGGTCACCCTGATATCTGAGTTTTCTGAGATGCTCACCATTCTCTTCAGCTCTCCAGTACATGGAAATGTCACAGAGCTTGGAGGTGGTACATATCTTGGACACAAAACCATGAGCCTATTCTGGAGAGTGGCCAGAATTCAGAAAGAATACACCAACATAGGAAGATAGCAGGTGTTGCCCATTGATAAGACAAGCTGCAGTCCATTCACAAATTGAGCAGGATGAATTTTGGGAAGATTTATACTAGACAGGACACATCCATTAATGCATTCTCTTTTCTAATGTCAACAACAACGGACACAGACATAGAAAGACTCGGCTTGTCAAAAACTTACTAGAAACAGTCCAATCCAACCAAACAAACCACCTGTCCTACCTATTCTCAGAACATGAGACAAAATCACAAACACACACCAACTCCCACAAAGGCACCTCCTTTCCCCAAGTAGGTCTGCGACTATCCGGGGTGTCCTCTGAATGGTGGGCCATACTATGATCCCCCAAAATGGCCTGTCCTCTCTCAGATCTGGTTTCCTTGGCCAACAATGTGAAGTTGTCAGGAAAATGTGGTGAGCCACTACCTGCTTTCTCAGGAAAAGTCCCTCTCCAGAGCTCTCCTGGCATTTGCCTTCCTCACATCAGTAGGTACCAAGAAAGACTGATTCTGTCCTTGTTAAATCCAAACAAGTGAGCCCACTGGGACTGGGACTGGGACTACCTTTGGCTGCCTGGCTTCTTTGATACCAAGTTCAGAGAGTTCCATCACCAAGGAAATGAGGTATGTCACTTTCTTGGAACTGAATGAGGTCACTGCCTTGGCAACCACTTTGTCCTAACAGTTGCTTCCAAGGCTACCATGAGATGGAGTCTGCCCCTACTTCCTGTGACACTTTCACAAGTTAAAATGGTATATCAACCATAGGCACCCGGGAGCAGCTCTCCACACAGGCCTGGTTTGGTCAGTCTTCTCTACAATAAGAAGAGAGAGGCTGATTCAGACACATCCCGTCATCCTGACCAGGTTGTTCGCCATGGAAGATGAATTTTGCTCTCTCAGGACCTTCATACCTGCCTACAACTTCTCCAGGTATCATTTCTTAATGGACCTTTGAGGTTCTCAGCAGGTGGAAGGTCCCCTACTTTCCTGTATTGTAAGAACCACTCTGTCCCTGCTCTTCTGTAAAATGAGATTGAAGGAACAGTGTATGTTTAGGGTTAATAACTGGTTTGATTTTTTTAGGAATCATTCTGTGCGATGAATAATGGTATTGGGAACCTACGATATTTACAAGAATATAGAGGTGAAATAGAAGTATGAAAACAGAAATCTAGGTATGATTTGAAGCCCAGAAGGGCATTGGGCCCTTGATTGGGATAGTTAGCTTTGAATTATGTTCTGCACAGCTGTCTAACTTAAATCGATATACAATGGCATAGGACCTTGTACCTTGGATGACTGAATGGAGAAGAGAACAACTAGTCAAAAAGGGATAGTAGGTAGGATTAGGAAGATATTTGGTAGGTTTAGGAAGAAGAGTGAGTATAGGATTTGGACCAAAAGTTCTTTAGTAATAGGGTTTTAGTTAGAGAGTGAATGTAAATGTCAGCACATATGAAGAGTCAGTCACTATGATGAGCTGTGGAAAATATGTAGAAAAGCAGATATCAATAGTGACATTACAAAATCAGGCAAAGTATATAGTGAGTGATAGGATTAGACATTTTCAACAGGGTTGAGTTCGAATACATAATCCTAGCAAGAAACAAATATGTAGTCACCAATAGGATTGACATTTGAGAGCATTAGGCAACCTGGACAAGGATGTTTTTAGTAATTCATGTTCACATTACATTTAGGCTTTGGTACAATCATAAGTGTGACCTTTACATTTTTGTCCAGATTATTACTGTGATAAAATATATAAGTAGATCAGGTGACATGAGTATTTCTACCACCATTTCTGGGAGCAATATATTGAAGACGTAAAATTCATATTGGGAGTACAAAGAGGTGTACCCTGTGTCTATGAATATGGAGATAAAGCATGAATAGACCATACTTATATTGATATACAATCATTCATTACAACCAGTTATACATCTAATGATAATATTAGTGTTTTTGTTTATCATGAAGAGTTTGTGAGTTTTGCTACAAAAGTGATTATGGAAATTGAAAATAATGTGTTTGGAAAGAATTCTCATGAAAAGACCTGTCAAGAAACCCTTACAATACATGTGTTCTGAAGCAGGAAGTGATTAAATTTGAAACAAATGCCTATCAATTTGTGAATTGTGGATGAAATTCATATCCTATGATGTGCATAAACTGAAGAAATAATAATGTACCTGTGTTGAATAAAAATGAAAGTCCAATTACATATCATGTCCCATAGGAATCTACTTGCATTGATGTTAGACGGGGTCAGTTACTGTAGAATTATTAGTATTTGTATGCACCAGTCACTGAAGTTAGTTTTCGGTACTAGGAAACAAATATGTATTTCAGGTGGATGAATATTTCTGGGTATAATCTTGTATAAATTTTATTATAAATCCACATACATGAACATGAATGAATTTAGAGAGTGTATATAAGTCACATATATTTTATATTTTGAAAAATCTGTGGAGTGTGGAGATATATATATATATATATATATATATATATATATATATATATATATATATATAGACACACACGCACAAAGAGAGACATTAAAAAGTAGCAATATATATCCCAATTGAAATTCATCATTAAATATATATCATTCACAGATGTAAAAATATTTATTTTACTGAACATAAGTTTATGTATAATGTTGTTCTAATAGGAAGCTCCCCTATATGTTGAATTTTAGTTCCAACAGCGTTTAAGAGGAGTGATCTCTTCTCACAATTTTTAACTTCCAAGTCAGCCACCTCACAAAAATGTACGTGTGATACCTGTTAGGATTATATATGTGCATATAAATATACATGTGTGAATTGGCTACAGAGAAAGGGAAACAAGAAATCACATATTTCTTAACTTTAAAAACACATGGAAAATTATTTCAATTAAAAATTGAATAGATTTATAACTCCTACCTTATATAATGCAAAAGGCAAGTCCAACTATACAACATGCCTCCTCTGAACTGCTTGTATTTCTATTCTGTTTGGGTTTTTTTCTCCATTATATTAGGAAGAGTATTCTCAGTCTAGTAGGTGTGTGTTAGTGTCAGGGATTCAGTATTTCAAAAGGAAAATTGGAAAAGTAATCCAATGTGTATGCAAATATGTGCTGCAAAAATATCCTAGCACTCTAATCCAGAACAATGCCTTCACATTACCTTCTCCCCAAGTAAGACACAATTAGAGGAGAAGAGTTAGAAAATCAGTGAATGCATATCTGGAATGGAAAATGCTCTGGAGTTCACAACGTTGGAGGTGGTAGAGGAGTTTCCAAAAGTAAGGGACAGGGTAAACACTCCACAAACATGGACCTATGCTGGCCTTCAAACTTTTTGAGAAACTGCCTCTGAGGTTGGGTACTTGAAATATATGTTGTTGTCAGGATATTTGGCTTCCTTTGTAGTGAGACCATCAAAGCTCGGTCTGCATCCCTGTGCCCTGGAGGACATGGTTTCTTATTTTCCAATGAACATGAGGCAGCTGTGCTGAATTCTTTCTTTATAGGTAAACTGTGTCCACTGTGGACTAAGTGTCTCCCCGTGTGAACTGTGAAGCCATTTGGTCCTCCTCCACTTTTTGTAGTGTTTTTGCTTCTGCACTGGGAGTTTGGTATTTGCCTTACAAAATACAAGGAGCTCAACTGGGACACAGTACTTGAGGGAGTTCTGTCACGTGTGGTGGGTCACGGTCTGCAGGAGAATGCACCAACCATGCTTCTATCCATCATAGCTTGCCCCATTGCCCCCTTGTCCATATCAACCTGATTCTGAATATTGGCCTGAATCCTCATCATATAACAAGATGTCTTTACATATAAGGGTCTGCTTGCTGCATCATGTCAGTCAAGAGCCATTGGGAATCCAATGGTAGATCCTCATGGCCCTACCACTGATGTTTTATCACACACCTGCCCACCACTGCTGTAGACCCACTAGTCAGCAGGCTCCAATTTACTGCCATCTCTGTTCTACACCGTTTTCTTGTAACTCAGTCAATAAAGGCACTGTCTGCTATACTCATGATCAGCAACAGGACATCCAAAGTTTCCCCAGTGCCACCTGGTCATGGGAATTTCAAAAGTATCATGGTATTTATCTAGCCATTTTTCAAGGATGAAGTTGGAGGCACTGTGGATTTCAATTCATTCAGTAACCATTAAAAGTTGAGGAAGCTCATTTCAATGAAAGCTCTGGAGAAATCTCAGATCCAAGGCTTCCCAAAGGGTGGCTAAAATGTCACAGGAAGCCAGGCCCATTGAGGTCTACAATGTGAGGTCCATGTGTGTTTTGACTCTCAACAATGGCTGCCTTGTCTTTAAGAATAAAATCATGTGATATCCTGGCTGAGATTCCCAGTGCTCTGTGGAAATCCACCCTGGGCCTAGATCTCAGTTTTCAAGGGTGACTCTCATGCGTGGCCTCCTAAAATCCCAACATATTTCATGGCAATACTTCTCTGAGGTGAGTTCCACAACTCAGTCACTAAAGGGAATCACACCAAAGTTCAAGCCCAGGTGGACCCAGTCATTTCTTCCAACCGCTACACAAAGGACCAAAATTAAAACCAAAACACTCCCACATGGCCCTCATCTTCTTCCATATAGTCACTTATCTTCACCTCTGACTGGAGTTTTCCATTTGGGGCGCAGCCTAAGACAATGTCCAAATTAAGCTCGCTTGCCTCTTATTGGCCTGTAGTCAGGGTGGCCTGGACATCCTTCCTGTAAACCAGAAGTGATCAAATAAGCCTGCCATTAATACTGCTCTGTTTCTCCCATTTGAGGACTCCTAATTTCAGGAATAGATTTTTTATGTGATTTGGAGTCATGCGAAAACCCAAGTACCTCTGCAGGGCTTTGAAGAACTCATTTGACCCAAAAGAACACCTATTCTCACTTGATGGAGGTCAGGAACCTCACAGAGGAAGGGGAGAGACTTCATCCACAATGACTGACTTTTTGCTATTATGGTTTTGGATGCACACATGAGATCATTCTATAGATCCATCAGGTGCTGAGAATCTATGCCACAGCCACACACAGGGCCAAGAGGCTAATTCAGACACATCCCTTTCCAAAGCAATTAAGCGAAGAGCCACAGTTGATGCCCATTTATTTCCATTTGAAAACTGTTTTCTTCAGGCTTCACAAAGGGGTGGCCTGAGGCAAAGAGCTTCCAGACATTCAGGGCAACAGAACAATAAGTAAGCAAAAGGCCCAAAGCAGGGTTTCTCCACTGAGACTTTCCTGGTCACCATAATATGCAAGTTTTCTGAGATGCTCGCCATTCTCTTCAGCTCCCCAGTACATGGCCATGCCACAGAGCTTGGAGGTGGTACATATCTTGGACACAAAACCATGAGCCTATTCTGGAGAGTGGCCAGAATTCAGGAAGAAAACAGCAACTTAGGAAGATAGCAGGTGTTGCCCATCGATAAGACAAGCTGCAGTCCATTCATAAATTGGGCAGAATGAATTAGGGGAAGATTTATACTAGACAGGACACATCCATTAATGCATTCTCTTTTCTAATGTCTATAACAACGGACATACTGGAATACACAGACAAAGAAACACTAACCTTGTCAAACGACGTACTAGAAACTGTCCACTCCAAACCAAACAAACCGCCTTTCTAACCTATTCTCAGAACATGAGACAAAACAACAAATCCACACCCACTCCCACAGTGGCACCTCCTTCCCCCAAGTAGTTCTGTGACTATCTGGAGTGTCCTCTGAATGGTGGGCCATACTATGATCCCCCGAAATGGCCTCTCCTCTCTCAGATCTGGTTTCCTTGGCCAACTCTGTGAAGTTGTCAGCAAAAAGTGGTGAGCCACTGCCTGCTTTCTCAGGAAAGGTCCCACTTCAGAGTTTTCCTGGATTTTGGCCATCCTCACATCAGTAGTTACCAAGAAAGACTCACTCTGTCTTTGGTAAATCCTATCAAGTGAGCCCCCTGGGACTTGGACTGGGACTGCCTCTGGGTGTCTGGCTTCTTGGATACCAAGTTCAGAGAGTTCCATCACCAAGAAAATGAGGTTTGCCACTTTCTTTGGAACTGAATGAGGTCACTGCCTTGGCAACCACTTTGTCCTAACAGTTGCTTCCAAGGATCCCATGAGATGGAGTCTGCCCCTACTTCCTTTGACAATTTCACAAGTTAGAATGGTATATCAACCATTGGCACCCGGGAACAGCTCTCCATACAGGCCTGGTTCGGTCCATTTTCTCTAAAATAAGAAGAGAGAGGCTGATTCAGACACATCCCTCATCCAGACCAGGTTGTTTGCCATGGAAGATGAATTTTGCTCTCTCAGGTCCTACATACATACCTACAACTTCTCCAGGTATCATTTCTGCATGGACATTTGAGGTTCTCAGCAGGTGGAAAGTCCACTACTTTCCTGTATTGTAAGAACCACTCTGTCCCTGCTCTTCTGTAAAATGAGATTGAGGGAACAGTGTATGTTTAGGGATAGTAACAGGTTCGTTTTGGGTTAGTAATCATTCTCTGCGATATTTACAAGTATACAGAGGTGAACTATAAGTATGAAAACAGAAATCTCGGTATGATTTGAAGCCCAGAAGGGCATTCGGCCCTTGATTGGGATACTTAGATTTGAATTATGTTCTGCAAAGATGTCTCAGATAACACGATATACAATGGCATAGGACCTCTTACCTTGGATGATTGAATGTAGAAGAGAACATCCAATCAAAAAGGGATAGTCAGTAGGATTAGGAAGATATTCCGTAGGTTTAAGAAGAAGAGTGAGTATAGGATTTGGAACAAAAGGTCTTTAGCAATAAGGTTTCGGTTAGAGAGTGAATGTAAATGTCAGGACATATGAAGAGTCACTCAGTATGATGAACTGGGAAAAATATGTAGCAACGCAGATATCAATAGAGGCATTACAAAATCAGGCAAAGTATAAAGTGAGTGACTGGATTAGACACTTTCAACAGGCTTGAGTTTGAATACATAATCTTAGGAAGAAACAAATATGTAGTCACCAATTGAATTGATATTTGAGAGCAAAAGGCAACCTAGACATGGATGTTTTTAGTAATCCATGTTCACTTTCCATTTAGGCTTTGATACAGTCATAAGTGTGACCTTTACATTTTTTTCCAGAATATTTCTGTGATAAAATGTATATGTAGATCAGGTGACATGAGTATTTCTTCCTCCATTTTTGGGAGCAATATATTAAAGATATAAAATTAGTATTAGTGGTACAAAGAGGTGTACCCTGTGTCTATAAATATAGAGATAAAGCATGAATAGACCATACTGTGAATAAATAATAAAACTTGTTCCAACTTTAAGTAATGGATTGAACTGATATCTGAATATATACAGGAAATCTTATATTGATATACAATCATTCATTCCATCCAGTAATACATCTAATGGTAATATTAGCGTTATGGTGTATCATGAAGATTGTGTGAGTTTTGCTTCAAAAGTTTTTTTGGAAATCGAAAATAATGTGTTTGAAAAGAAGTCTCATGAAAAGACCAGTCAAGAAACCTGGAGAAATACATGTGTTGTGAAATAGGAAATGATTTGAAGTGAATCAAATGCGTAAAAATTTGTGAACCTGTGTATGAAATATGTATTTTATGATGTTCATAAACTGAAGAAATAGCAATTTACTAGTGTTGAATAAAATGAACTTCAAAATACACATCATGTCCCATAGGAATCTACTTGCATTGATGTTAAACTGGGTCAGTTACTGTAGAAATATTAGGATTGTATGCACCATTCACTGAAGTTAGTTTTCAGTACTAGGAAACAAATATGTATTTCAGGTGGATGAATATTTCTCATAATGATCTTGTGAAAATTTGATTATAAATCCACATACATGAACATGAATGAATTTAGGTAGTGTATATAAGACACACATATTTCATATTTTGAAAAATTTAGAGAGTGTGTGTATATATATATATATATATATATATATAGATAGATAGATAGATAGATAGATAGATAGATATACACACACACAAAACACACAGAGAGACAATTAAAAGTAGCAATATATATGCCAATTGAAATTCATCATGAAACATATATCAACCAGATTCAAAAATATTTATTTTACTGAACATGGATTTATGTATAATGTTGTTCTACTAGGAGGCTCACCCAACATTTGAATTTTCAGTTTCAACAGCATTTAGGAGGAGTGATCTCTTCTCACAATTTGTATCTGCCAAGTCAGCATACCTCAAAAGAATATATGTGTGATACCAGGTAGGATTCTATATGTGCATATAAAAATACATGTGCTTAATAGGCTACAGAGAAAGAGAGACAGGTATTCACATATTTGTTAACTTTAAAAACACATGGAGATATATTTCAATTAAAAATTAACTAGATTTATTACACCTACCCTATATCATGCAAAAGGCAAGTCCATCTATACACCATGCCTCCTCTGAACTGCTTGTATTTCTATTCTGTTTGGGTTATTTTTCTCCATCATTTTAGGGTTAGTAGTCATTGTCTAGTAGGGTATGGTTTAGTGTCAGGTGTCTCGGCCGGCAGGACACATCAAAGTGTGCATCAAACCTCGTTGGGGAGGAATGAAGGGACAAGAGAAATGAGAGATGACAGCAAGACAGGAGTTCTGATCATGCTGCAAACTTTTACAGTTTTCACAGGGTATTTATATACTGCAGATAGGAAATCTCTTTTATGATCAGTTGCTGGATGTCTTCACAGGGTGAGATAACCTCAGGATATTTCAGAAAGATAGATGGCCGCAGGATTTCTCAGGGAGATAGATGGCTGTCGGATGTCTCCTAGCCAGGATGTCTCCCAGAGGGCTGTTTCTTGTAAGTGTCAGGCTATTCTTTGAGGAGAACTTCCTTCTAGCCCCTCACCTCTCCCCCTTTCTTATATAAAATATTTGACCATACCTTACCGGCCAATGTTTTAGGGGTTGATAGAGGCTCTGTTTCTCAAGGAGGCCTTAGAATATCTCCTGATCTGAGAGAGCATGTTTACTAGAAGATTTCTTGGTGGCCATGGCTTGTTTTGGAGGAGACGGCTTTGAGGGGGGATGCATGCCAACCGCCATGCACCAGAGCGTGTCACTCAGAGGTCTTGTGTTTGGGTATCCGTGGATCCATCCTCCCGCAGTATCTTTCCTGCACCCTCCATTATTATGACCTAAGGTCCTCACTTCATGGGTGTATCCTCCCCCAAGCGAAGGGGCACATTGAGGACGAACCCTTATGACAATGGCAGAAGATGGTTAGTCAGAGCTGTTACTTATAGTTTTATGTAAGAAAGAGAGATCTGTGGGGATGTAAACTTAAGAAATAAGCCAGTGAGAAGGGTAGAACATCCTTTTAAATGTTTGCAGCAAGGTCTTCCATCTCCAGATGATGATAGTGCACCTGTATGGGCTTAGAGGCCAAAATATTAATCTGTTCTTTAATAAATTGTAGCAGTCTATTTATAATGCAGGGTCCTATGGACACTATTAAAAGTAAACCCAAATAGGGCCTATTAGGGGAAGAAGGTAGGGTAGAAATCCATTAAGCCCAGTCCAGAGTGGATTTTCAAATAGTTCCCTTCATCTCTTTTTTAGATCTTCTTGAACCTGCTTAATTTTAGTGCATACTATGCCTGATTAATTGGCATAAATGCAGCATCGTTCCCCTAAGGCCAAGCGAATACTTCCCTGGTTAGCTGTCAGCAAATCTAAGCCTAGTCTGTTTTGAAGGAACACTTCTGCTAGAGAGTCTATTTGGTCCTGCAAATCTTTAATGGTTCCTGATGGAGTTTACATCATTTATAAAGTTGTTGAGACAGGCGATGGTAAGAGTGTATAGCCGTGCCTAAACCAGTGTACCTGTGCCCACAGAAGCTGTTATTCCAAGGCTTGCAATGAGTGGTAAGGCATGTATTGCCTGCCTGTGTCTTATGACTAAGGTGTATAGGCTAGGAATGTGTAGACGTTCGTCTCATGGGACAATAGTTATATCAGGGAGGAATAAGGTAAGAACACAGCCACTGATCCAATTCGCTGGAAGCCTGGGAATGGCCGAGTTTTCTCTACACATAAAAACTGTGCCATTGGGTAACAAAGACATGGGTTGGGTGAGGAATAATTTTGTACTGTTGAGCAATTTCCAAAGAAAGTAACTCCAACATCAATATCATAGGTATTATTCTGCATCGTGCCTAAAAGACATAATGTAAATGTGCCTATAGGCTGTAATTATAAAAAAATCCGGGTTGGCATGTATTATCATTGTCTATGATAGAATTAATAGGAATTGCCATAGGCATGATTGTCCCTGTTGTCATGCAGAGCCAGCAATCACCAGCAATGGTGGGGTTGGAATTATTAAGCAAGGAGAAGGTAGTTTCCAAAATTTATAATGTATTGGTATCTAAAGCTGGGAGCTGGGATTTAGGCCACATTAAGGGATGATATGTGAGCTCAGGAATTTGGGGTTTCAAAAGTTTGATTATCTGAGGATGCTTGGCAGCATCAGTGGGTCCTCCACGAAAAGAGACCCCTGTAGGGGCCTTAATGGGCCAGCAGGAGGGTTTACCAACAGTTCCTTGCCACCCAGGTGACTGTAGCTTGGTGTATTTGCCATCTCCTCCCTGGTCAAAGAGAAAGGGGGTATAATGAATAGTGGTCCCCCCTTCTGCATGAGGTTTAGTTAGGGAGGCTTCAAAAAATTTTTCTCCTTGCTTTTAACACAAATTAAGGGCGACACATAACAAGAGCCATACATCGCCTGTGTATTCATACAGGTTGCAGAACAATTTTGGAGAGCTTTACTTGTACTAGGGGGAATAATCTTTGGCTTGTTAACACATACACATTTAGGCTGATGAACTACTCTGAGTTTATGGTCAACCTCGGCCAGGAGGTAAACCACTTTAGTCACGCAGTAAGCAGTCTGGGTCCAACTAGTGGGAGCCTGAGTCCAAGATCCTCACTTGCACTCGCAGGGGGGCCCAAAAAGGTACTCCATGATGTTGGAAGGTGGAGGGCCAAGGCCTCCATGTACAACCCTGTTCAGCAGAAGTGCCTTAAGCAGAATCCAAACACAGATTGTTGGCTGCATCTGAAAAAGAGGAAAATTTGTCCTCAGGGGGAAGACCTCCGTCCCTGGGTTGAGGTAAGTCATTAACCTGTTTAACCAGGTGTTCTGGTAACCAACTTGGGGCTGCTTGCTCTTGGTCCAAAACACAAGCTGAGCCTCGTCCCCAGATGAAGAGAGGATCTGGGCCTTTCCATTTATTTGTAAGGGGATTGCGCCACATAACAGGTGGGCGAACAGAATTGGACGAGGGATGCCAGTGTCTGTCTGTGGCTGAATGGCCTTCACTGTCGAGATTAAGAAAAATAAAGGCAAATAATGCATGGTTAAGGCGATGCCTGGGAGTGGTAAATATAAAGGCGGAAGCCTTAAAGAGCCTTAGCCAAGTCTTTAAGGTAAGGTTGGCACGTTCCAAAATGCCTCGGCCCTGAGGTTTGTATGGAATTCCAGTAGTATGACAAATTTGAAAGGTAGCACAAAACTGTTTAAACTTGGCACTAGTATATGCAGAACAATTATCTGTTTTAATATGTATTGGTTTACCCATTACGGAAAAGGCTGAAACAAGATGAGAAAGGACATCTTTGGTACCCTCTCCAGAATGCGGTCATGCAAAAATAAAGCCACTGAAGGTATCTTTAGAAACGTGTATATATTTGGTTTTTCCAAATTCAGGAAAATGAGTAACATCCATTTGCCAAAACTGATTGGGCAGTAATCCTCTGGGGTTAACTCCGAAGTGTTGAATGGGGAGGGAGACAGCACAACCAGGACATGTTTTTACTATCTCTCGTGCCTGTTGCCTGGTAATTTTACAAAGTAATCGAAGGCTCTGGGAATTTAGATGGTGAAAATTGTGTAACTCCGTGGCCTTTTGAATGGAGCCCACAAAAATTGGAAAGATGGAATGAGTTGCTGCATCAGCTTGGGGATTACCTTGTGTTAGAGGGCCGGGAAGATCAGAGTGTGCCCTGATTTGTCCTAAGAAAAATGGGTGTTGTCTGGCCAGAATTAGTTGCTGAAGCTGGTGAAACAGAAAGACCACATTGCAAGAAGCCTTAATAGTGAGTGAAATCTCCAGCAGGAGCACAGAATGAGCAATGCAGGCATTGTCTGCACAAATATTAACAGGATTATCAAAAAATGTTATAAAAACTTGTGTTATGGCAAACAATCCAAAAACTGTGCTGACTGATAGACACTATCAAAGGTGGTAGGCTGGTTTTTGACAACAAAGACCGCATGGCCATTATTGGAACCGTTTGAAAAGACAGTAAGGGCTTGAGGAATAGGAGCCTTTTGAGTAATTTGGGGAAAAATAAATGGATGTAACTGGACAAAATGTAAAAGTGGGTCATTGGGGAGGTGGTTATCAATTGTTCCCAAAAGCCTGATAGAGCGATACCTGACTTATCCCCTGTCTGTAGTAAAAATTGGGTTCGGTCCTTAGTATATGTAATTAAAATATTATCAGGGTCTTTGCCAAAATTTTGTCGAGAAAGCAAACGACCTTTAATAATAATAGAAGTTACCTGAGCAAGATAAACAGTAATATCCTTGGAGGATGTGGTGGGTAAACGGACCCAAAGCAAGGGGCAGCCTTTAATTTTAAAATGTGTATTTCACTGCCGCAATACTCCTGTGGGTTTATGAGGAGTGTGTAAAATAACCAGAACCAGAGGAAAGTTGTAAGAAATTTGTGTAACAAACTGTTGGGCAATGGCTTCTGTGACTTGGTTTAATGCCTGTCATGCCTCGAAGTAAGCTTTTGAGAGGAGGAGGGGTGGGAGTCACCTCTCAAAATATCATTAAGGGGCAAAAGTACACAAGTGGGTAATTTTAAATATGTTCTTATACATTGAATATCCCCAGGTAATTTTTTAAAATCATTAAGGGTGTGAAGATGGTCCACACGTAGTTGTATTTTAAGAATTTGAATCTGATTATCTTGAAGTTTAAGGCCCAAATAGGTATAAGGGTCCTGTGTTTGAAACTTATCAGGAGCTATCTGTAGCCCAAAGTTAGTGAGGGTTTTGTAAAGGTCCAAGTAACAATTATTAAGGTCATGGGTGTTAGGTGCAGCAATTTACAAATCATCCATTTAATGTAAAATATATATTTGTGGCCATCGCTCTCTCACAGGGTCTACTGCTTGAGCAACGTAATTTTGGCAAAGACTAGGGCTGTTGGCCATACCGTGGGGAAGAACCTTTCATTGAAATCTCTGCATAGGGCCCTGAAAATTAATGCGAGGGAGACTAAAGGCAAAATAGGGTCAATCCTCAGGATGTAAAGGAATGCTAAAAAAGCAATCTTTTAAGTCAATAACCATTTTACAATTGTTTTTGGGAATTGCTACTGGTGTGAGAATACCTGACTGTAGTGCTCCGATCGGGAGCATAACTTTATTAATGGCACACAAACCTTGTAAAAGGCGCCATTTGCCTGATTTTTTATTGATAACAAAAATTGGAGTATTCCATGGTGAGGTTGAGGGCTCTACATGGCCGGCTGCCAGCTGTTCCTGCACTAACATGGAGGCAGCCTCCAATTTTTTCTTAGGTAAGGAGCCACTGATCCACCCACACAGGAGTCTGAGTCTCCCAAATAATTTTATCTGCATGAGGTAGAGGAGGGTCAGGGACCAACACTGAAAATCGAATACCCAAGGCCATATGTATTTGTTTTTTGTTTGGGTTGTATAGGCTCAACCAGTTTTTGTCTCAGTCTCCCCAGGCCTGTACCAGGGACAAAATTCATACGAAGCATTTGATGAGTCACCATGGAATTGGGACTGGGAAGAATAACTTCCATTTGACTCAAAATATCTCGGCCCCTTTGGATAATAGGTTAGGTCAGGAACATCGAAAAAAGTGACAGTTGACTTATTACACTCTTTATCAGTCCAGCTAATAGATCTACAGCTGACCAGAGGATTTTTTGATTGTCCTATCCCTTTAAGGTCAGTCAAGGGTGGGGTGAGGGGCCAACCAGATGGCCCGTATTTTTTAGACATAATTGTGGCATCAGCTCCAATATCTAGAACTCCTTGGAATTCCTTTCCTTCAATAAGTAACGTAAGGGTGGGTGTATTGTGAGAAATTGGCTGGACCCAATACACATCAGAGGAGCCCAAGGAGGCAGTCCCCCGCGGTAGGTTTGGGTGGTGGAAGTGCCTCCTGAATCCAAGGAAAGGAGTATTAATTGTGCAAGTCTTGTTCCTGCGGGGATGGCCACAACTCTATTAATAGCTATGGCCAGTATTTTTATTTCTCCAGTGAAATCATTATCAATAATTCCAGGGAAGACCTGAACACCTTATAAGGTAGTAGAGGCTCTTCCAAGAATAAGGGCACACATATGAGATGGAGGGGAACCCATAATTCTAGTGCGTATTAACTGGGTCCCTTGCAATGTGTCTAATATTGTCTCGGTGGTGGCACAGAGGTCCAATCCTGCGCCGCCTGGGGTGGCTCGTTGGAACGAGGCAATTGTGGAGAAGGATTTTGAAGTAGGTTGGTAGTTTGGGAGGGAACAAACCTTATTGCCCCTGGGTTTGTCTTGGGCAAGTCGGGGCCAGGGGTTGGCCCTGCAGTGATTTTCTGAGAAGCAGGAAGAAATAGGCTGTCCGAGGGTATTTGTCTTAGATCTACACTCACTGGCCCAGTGATGACCTTTGCCACATCTAGGGCAAAGAGTAGCTGGGGGCGGTTTAGCCCCAGTTTGAGGAGACACTATTCCTAGGCTTTGTTTGCCTGTCAGACACTCGTGTGTAAAATGGCCAGGTTGTTTTCAAGTAAAGCAAGTAGGTGAGCCAGGATTGTGAAAGGCCTTGGTAAAGGTGGCACCTAAGGCGAGACCCATGGCATGGGCTGCACCAACCCCTGCACAGAGTCTAATAAAGTCAGAAAGTTTCCTTTTATCCTTATGTGGTCGAAGAACACCATGACATGCTGGCTTGGCGTTTTCAAAGGCAAGATGTTTTACAAAGGTGCTTTCGCTTTCACTTGGTCCAAGCAAGTATTCTGCGGCTAGGTTAAGCCGGGAAACAAAGTCGCTATAAGGCTCGTGAGGCCCTTGTCGTATTTTTGCCAGGGAAGTGGTAGCTGAGGCCTTTTGAGGGACCCGTCTCCAAGCATGTAAGCCAGCCGTCTGAATCTGCGCTATAAGTCCAGCAGGGAAACATGCCTGTTTATTTTTAGTGTCAAAAGGTGCATTGACCACTAACTTAACATAAGTCCAGTATTTAGAGGAGGACTTTGTTAAATTTTTTTGAGCAGTTTCCCAACAGTACTCTTTGAAATTGCGTTCCATAACAGGAAATCTCCAGGACTGAGGGTACCTCGGGTTTGAAATTTCCAATCATTGGTAGTAAGCCATTGTGCGCTGTGGATTTCTAATAAAGCCACTCTGTTGGGCGCAGTGAGGCCAGAGTGAGCACAAGCCTTTTTAAGTTTTTCAAGAAAATGCAGGCTTAATTTTTTGTACACACTCTGGGTTCCTTCCTGCCTGGGGGTGAACTCCTCATCCTCTTAGTCCTGATCTCCTTGATCCATTTCCCCTGCTTTCTCCTCTTGATCATCATGTAAGTCTTTGACCTCAGACTGGGCAGGCATATCTATCTGACTGCGGGTTACTGGGAATGTGAGAACAGGCTGATGGAGCAGCTTAGCCTTTTTATTAGACCGCCGAGGGGCAGCTTGCCTTGACTCCATGTCTAAGGCTAATGAGCAGAGCTCAGAGTCAAGGGATCTTAATTCTTTTAAAAGTTGGATCTGTTCCCGTCTATGCTGGAGAGACTGTCGCAAGGGAGCCAGGTTAGGCAAGGGAAGTGGAGAAAAAATATCTGGAGGGGGGGATGTTGGCCCCTGAAGGGCCGGAGCACAAAAGACATGAGGGATATAGGAGGGAGGTGGATGGGTAAGTTCTATAGGCTGTCAGAGGGACCTGAGAGGTGGTGGGTCTTCTGAATGGTAGTGAGCTTCTTTCTTCTCCAAGGTAGCCTCCTCCCCAGGGGTCAATGTGTCTCTGGGATTTAAAACTGGATAAAGGTAGTTGGTAACCATTGGAGCCTTATTCATTAGGGTGGTATTTTGAGGTGGACCAGGAAGGTTCCTAGGGTCCTGGGGAGACTGAGAAGGGTCTATATCTGTACTAACTGATGGGCACGCTGAGGGGGGATGAGAGGTTATTTGCATAGTCTCTTCCCCAATACTGACAAATTTTAAGGTACCATTGTCAAAGGGTGAACTTTTAAGAATTTCATTAATTAAGTTCCAGTAAGAAAAGGTGGGAACAGGCACCTTTTCTGTGCCAAAGTATTCATAATAATCTTTTAAACAGTCTCCTACTCTAAGTCATTGTTTACCATCAATGGTTCCTTCAAAGGAAAACCATGGACACAATTCTCCTATGTATGAACAGAAAAATTTTAAGTCCTTTTTGTTAACACGTGCCCCCCATGTCTTGAAGGACTCCTTGAGGGCTGACAAAAACAAATAATGTGACGAAACTGCTTGTACCATGGTGGGTCACTCACTGTGCGTCATCCCCACACTCCTACTGGATATGTCTCTCGGTGGTGTCTGCTGAGGCAATTGCGAGCTCCGCTCTCCAAGTCTTCCAGGAGGACGGGGTTCCCCCTCAGTCAAAGGCTTGAGACCCAGTCGGTGGGCGCCAGATGTTCTGGCCGCAGGACACATCAACGTGGGCAGCGAACATAGATGGGGAGGAATGAAGGGACAAGAGACACGAGAGATGAGAGGAAGACAGGAGTTCTGATCAAGCTGCAAACTTTTATTGTTCACACAGGGGATTTATATGCTGGAGATGGGAAAGCTCTCTTATCAGTAGTTCCTGAATGTCTTCACAAGGTGAGATAACCTCAGGATGTTTCAGGAAGACAGATGGCCGCAGGAAGTCTTCGAGAGACAGATGGCTACAGGATGTCTCCCAGGCAGGATGTCTCCCAGGGGGCTGTTTCTTGTAAGTGTCAGGATATTCTATGGAGGATAATTCCTTCTACCTATGAAAGACAGGGATTCAGTATTTCGAAAGGAAAATTGGAAAATGAATCCAATGTGTATGCAAATATGTGCTACCCAAAAATCTTCCCACTATTATTCAGAACAATGCCTTGACATTACCTTCACCCCATGTAAGACATAATTAGAGGAGAAGAGTTACAAAATCTGTGAATACATATCTGGAATAGAAAATGCTCAATAGTTCACAAACTTGGAGGTGGGAGAGGAGTTTCCAAAAGTAAGAGACAGGGTAAAAACTCCACAAACATGGAGCTCTGCTGGCCTAAAGACTTCTTGAGTAACTGCCTCTCAGGTTGGGCACTTGAAATATATGTTGTTGTCAGAAGCTTTAGCTATCTCTGTAGTGAGACCATCAATGCTGGGTCTGCATCTATGTGACCTGAAGGACATGGTTTCTTATTTTCCAATGAACATGGGGCAGCAGTGCTTAATTCTCTATTTGTAGGTAAACTGTTGCCACTGAGCACTAAGTGTCTCCCAGTGTAGACTGCGAAGCCAATTGGTCATCCTCCACTTTTTGTGGTGTTTCTTGCAGCTGCACTGGGAGTTTAGTATTTGCTTCACGAAATACAAGGAGTTCAACTGGGACACAGTGCTGGAGGGAGTTCTGTCACGTGTGGTGCGTAAGGGTCTGGAGGAGAATGCAACAACCAGGCTTCTATTTCACATAGCTAGCCCTCTTGACCATAGGAATCTGATTCTGAACATTGCCCTGAAACCTCTGGATATAACAAGATGCCTTTACATACAAGGGTCTGGGGGCTGTACCATGTCAGTCACAAACTATTTGGAAGCCAATTCCCGATCCACATGATCCCACCAAAGCTGTTTTAACACACACCTGCACACCACTGCTCCAGGCCCACTACTCAGCAGGCTCCAAATTACTGGCATCTCTGTTCTACACCATTTTCATAAAAACCAGTCAATCAAGGCACTGTCTGGTACACTCATGATCATCAATAGGACATCCAAATGTTCTCCAGTGCCACCTGTTTATGGGAATTTCAAAAATTTCATGGTACTCATCTAGCTATTTTTCAAGGATGAAGTTGGAGGCACTCTGGGTTTCAATTCATTCAGGAACCATTAAATGGAGAGGAAGCTCATTTCAATGAAATCTCTGGAGTACTCTAACAGGCAAGGTTTCCCAAAGACAGGCCAAAAGGTCACATGAATCCAGGCCCATTGAGGTCTACAATATGAAGTCCATGTGTGTTTTGACTTGCAACTATGGCTGCCAAGTCTTTCACAATAAAATCATGAGATATCCTTCCTGAGATTCCCATTGCTGTGTGCAAAGCCACCCAGGGCTTAGATCTGTTTCCAAGGGCGACTCTCATGTGTGCCCTCCAAAAATCCAAACACAATTCATGGCAATACTTCTTTGAGTTAAGTTCCACAACTCAGTCTCTAAAAGGAATCACACCAGTGTTCAAGCACAGGTAGACCCAGTCATCTCTTCCAACGGCCACACAAAGGACCACAATTAAAACCAAAACACTTCCACATGGCCCTCATCTTCTTCATATAGACACTAATCATACCTTCTGGCTGTAGGTTTCCATGAGGGGTGGAGCCAAAGACAGTGTCCAAAATAAGTTCCCTTGCCCCCGTTTTCCTAAAGTCAGTGTGGCCAGGGCACCCTTCCTGTGAACCAGGAGTGATCAAAGAGGCCTGCCGTTAATACTGCTCTGATTCTCCATTTTGAAGCCTACTGACTCTGTGGTATAGATTCTTTATGTTAATTGGAGTATTGAGAAAACCCAAGCACCTATGGGCTAGCCTCCGCAGGGCTTTGAAGAACTCCTTTGACCCAAAGGATCCATAATCTCAACGATGAAGGTCAGGAACCATACAGAGGAAGGAGAGAGACTTCATCCACAATGACTGCTCTTTTGGGTCTTTTGGTTTTGGATGCACACATGGGATTTTTCTATAGATTCTTCAGGTGGTGAGAATCTAAGCCACAGCCTCACACAGGGCCAAGAGGCTGATTCAGACACATTGCTTTCCAAAGCAATTAAGCAAAGAGCCACAGGTGATGCCTATTCATTTCCACTTGAAAACTGTTTTCTTCAGGCTTTACAAAGGGGTGGCCTGAGGAGAAGACCTTCCTGACATTCACGGCAACAGAAGAATAGGTAAACAAAAGGCCCAAAGCAGGGTTTCTCCACTGAGACTTTCCTGGTCACACTGATAATTGAGTTTTCTGAGATGTTCCCATTCCCTTCAGCTATCCAGTACATGGCCATGTCACAGAGTTTTGAGGTGGTACATATCTTGGACACAAAACCATGATCTTATTCTTGAGATTAGCTAGATTTCAGGAAGAATACCAGAACTTAGGATGGTAGTATGTGTTGCCCATACATAAGGCAAGCCGCAGACCATTCATAAATTGGGCAGGATGAATGTTGGGAAGCTTTCTACTAGACAGGACACATCTATCGATGAATTCTCTTTTCTAATGTCTACAACCACGGACTCAGTGGGATACACAGACATTGAAACACTCGCCTTGTGAAATGACTTACTAGAAACAATTCACAGCAAACCAAACAATCAAACTTTCCTACCTATTCTCAGAACATGAGACAAAACCACAGACCCACAAGCATACCCACAACCACACAGACCCCCAAGTAGGTCTGTGACTATCCAGAGTGTCCTCTGAGTGGTGGGCCATAATATATTGCCCCATAAGGGGCTGTCCTGTCTCAGATCTAGTCTCTGTGGCCAACTCTGTGATGCTGTCAGGAGCCAGCAGTGAGCCACTACCTGATTTCTCAGGAAAGGCCCCTCTTCAGACCTTCCTGGGATTTGGCCATCCTCATATCAGTAAGTACCAAGAAAGACTGACTCTGTCCTTGGTAAATCCAAACAAGTTTGACCACTGGGACTTGGTCTGGGACTAGCTCTGGGTGCCTGGCTTCCTGGATCCTAAGTTCAGAGAGTTCCATAACCAAGGAAGTGAGGTGAGGTCACTTCCCTCAGGAACTGAATGAGGTCAGTACATTGGCAACCACTTTGTCCTAACAGTTGCTTCCAGATTCTGATGAGATGGAGGCTGCACCTACTTCTGTGACATTTTAACAATTTAGAATGGTATATCAACCATAGGCACCTGAAAACAGCTCTCCACACAGGCATGGTTTTTGTCCATCTTCTCTACATTAAGAAGAGAGAGGATAATTCAGATACATCCTTTCGTCCTGACCGGGTTGTTTACCATGGAAGATGACTTTTGCTCTCTAAGGTCCTTCATTGCTGCCTACATCTTCTCAAAAGATTATTTCTGCATGGACTTTTGAAGTTCTCAGCTGGTGGAGGATCCCCTACCTTCCTGTATTGAAAGACCAACTCTGTCCCTGCTCTTCTGTAAAGTGAGATTGAGGGAACAGTGTATGGTTAGGGTTAATAGCATGTTTGATTTGGGTTAGGAATCATTCTGCTATATGAATAATGGTATTGGGAACCTGTGATATTTATAAGAATATAGACGTGAAATACATGCATGAGAACAGAGACCTAGGAAAGATTTGAAGCCCAGAAATGCATTGGACCCTTGATTGGTATACTTAGCTTGAATTATGTTCTGCACCAAGGTCTCAGATACATTGATATAAAATGGCATAGGACCGTGTACCTCGGGTGATTGAATGTAGAAGAGAACATCCAGTCAAAAATGGATAGTCCGTATGATTAGGAAGATACACAGTATGTATAGGAAGAATAGTGAGTCTAGGAGTTGGACCAAAAGTTCTTTAGCAATAGGGTTTCGGTTTGAGAATGTAAATGTCAGCACACGTGAAGGGACAGTCACAATGATGAACTGGGGAAAATATGTAGGAAAGCAGATATCAATAGTGACCTTAGGAAATCAGGCAAAGTATAAGGTGAGTGATACGATTAGATATTTTCAACAGGCGTGAGGTTGAATATATAATCTTAGGAAGAAACAAATATGTAGTCACCAATAGGATTGACATTTGAGAGCATTAGGCAACATGGACATGGATGTTTTTAGTAATGCATGCTCACTTTCCACTTAGGCTTTGGCACAATCATAAATGTGACCTTTGCCTTTTGTGTCCAGAGTACTTCTGTGGTAAAATGTATATGTAGATAAGGTGACATGAGTATTTCTTACACCATTACAGGGAGCAATATTCTGAAAACTTATACATTATTACTGGGGCTACAAATAGGTGTACCTTGTGTTGATGATTAAAGAGATGATGCATGAATAGACCATATTGTGAATAAAGTATATTACTGGTTCCAACTTTATATCGATTGAATTTACATCTGAAAATATATAGGAAATCTTATATTGATATATACACATTCATTCCAATCAGTTATATATCTAATGGTAATATTAGGGTTACGGTTTATCATGAAGAGTGTGTGAGTTTTGCTTCAAAAATAATTATGGAATCGAAAAAAAATGTTTTTAGAAAGAAGTCTAGTGAAAGGACCAAAAAAGAAACAAGGAGGAATACATGTGTTCTGAAGTAGGAAGTAATTGAATGTGAACCAAAAGCGTATAAATTTGTGAACATGTGGATGAAAATATATATCCTATGATGTCCAAAAACTGAAGAAATTGTAATGTACCAGTGTTGAATAAAAATGAACTTCAAAATACACATCATGTCCCATAGGAATCTACTTGCATTGATGTTAAACTGGGTCAGTTACTGTTGAAATATTAGGATTTGTAAGCACCATTCACTGAAGTTAGTTTTCAGTACTAGGAAACCAATATGTATTTCAGCTGGTTGAGTATTTCTGAGAATAATCTTGTGAAATGTTGTTTATAAATACACATGCAGGAACATGAATGAATTTACGGAGTGTATAATAAGACACATACATTTCATATTTTGGAAAATCTGGAGAATACACACACACACACACACACACACACACACACACATTAATATGTAGCAATACATATGCCAATCGAAATTCATCATGAAATATAATTCATCCACATATCCAAAAATATTCATTTTAATGTACATGGATTTATATATAATTTTTTCCACTAGGAAGCTCACCCATAGGTTGAATTTTCAGTTCCATCAGTATTTAGGGGGAGTCATCTCTTCTCACAATTTTTATATTGCAAAGTCAGTGAGCTCACAATAATGTACGTGTGATACCATGTAGGATACTATACATTCATTAAAAAAATACATGTGCTGAATAGGCTACAGAGTAAGGAAGACAGGAATTTACATATGTGGTAACTTTAAAAACTAATGGAGAAATATTACAATGAAAAGTTGACTAGATTTATAGCACATACACTTGATAAAGCAGAAGGCAAATCCAAGTATACTCCATGCGTCCTATGAAAGGCCTGTATTTATATTCAGTTAGTTTTCTTTTTTCTTCAGGATATTAGGATTAGTACTCAGAGTCTAGTAGGGTATGGGTTAGTGTCAGAGATTCAGTATTTCAAATTGAATATATGAAAATGAATCTAATGTGCATGCAAACATGTGCTACACAAAAATCTTCCCACTCTCATCCAGAACAATGCCTTGACATAACCATCGCTCCAAGTAAGACACAATTAGAAGAGAGGAGTTAGAAAATCTGTGAATACATATGTGGAAGGGAAAATGCTCAGGAGTTCACAACACTGGAGTTGGAAGAACAGTTTCCAAAAGTAAGGGAGAGGGTAAACACTCCACAAACATTGAGCTCTGCTGGCCTAAAGACTTCGTGAGAAAATTCCTCTAAGGTTGGGCACATGAAATATATGTAATTGTCAGGAGATTTAGCTTCGTTTGTAGTGACACCATCAAATCTGGGTCTGCATCTATGTGACATGGACGACATGGTTCCTTATTTTCTAATGAACTTGATGCAGCAGTTCAGAATTCTCTCTTTGTAGGTAAACTGTGGCCACTGGGAGCTAAGTGTCTCCCCGTGTGATCTGTGAAGCCATTTGGTCATCCTCCACTTTTTGTGGTGTTTCTTACTGCTGCACTGTGAGTTTGGTATTGGCTTCATGAAATACAAGGAGTTCAACTGGGACACAATGCTGGAGGGAGTTCTGTCACGTATGGTTGGTCAGGGTCTCCAAGAGATTGTATGAACCAGGCTTCTATCCCACATAGCTTTCTCCCTTGACTATAGCAACCTGATTCTGAACATTGCCTTGAAACCTCTCCATATAACAAGATGCCTTTACATATAAGGGTCTGCTGCCTGCATCTTGTCAGTCACAACCCTTTTTGAAGCCAATGGCAGATCCAGGTGGTCCTACCAAAAGTATTTATTTACACACCTACCATCCACTGCTCTACATCCACTACTCAGCAGGCTCCAACTTACTGATATCTCTGTTCTTCACCATTTTCACAAAACCCAGTCAATCAAGGCACTATTTGGTACACTCATGATCAGCAACATGATATCCAAAGGTTCACCAGTGCCATCTGGTAATGGGAATTTCAAAAATTCCATGGTATTTGTTTAGCCATTTTTCAAGGATGAAGTTGAAGCCACTGTGGATTTCAATTCAGTAACCATTAAATGGTGAGGAAGCTAATTTAAATGAAAGCTCTGGAGAATTCTCACAGGCAAGGCTTCCCAAAAAGTGGCCAAAAGGTCACATGAATCCAGGCACAATGATGTGTACTATGTGAGGTCCATGTGTTTTCTGACTCTCAACTATGGCTGCCAAGTCTTTAAAAAAAACGTGATATCCTGGCTGAGATTCTCAGTGCTCTATGCAAAGCCACCCTGAACGGAGATCTCAATGTCCAAGGGCGACTCTCATGCATGGCCTCTTAAATCCAAACACAATTCATGGATATACTTTTCTGAGGTCAGTTCCAGAACTCAGTCTCTAACGGGAATCATAGCAGAGTTCAAGCCCAGGTTGACCCAGTCACCTCTTCCAACCGCCACACAAATGACCACAATTGAAATCAAAACACTCCCACATGGCCCTCATGTTCTTCTATATTGACACTCATGATAAACTCTGGCTGGAGTTTTCCAAAAGGGGAGCATCCCAAGTCAGTGTCCAAAATAAGCTCCCTTGCCACTCATTTGCCTAAAGTCAGGGTGGCCTGGACACCCTTCCTGTGAACCAGGAATGATCAAATAGGCCTGCCGTTAATACTTCTCTGCTTATCCAAATTGAGGTCTTCTGACTGTGGGGTTTAGATTCTTCATGTGAATTAGTGTCATGAGAAATCAGTAGCACCTATGGGATAGCCTCTGCAGGGCTTTGAAGAACTCATTTGATCCAAAGATCCCTCTTCTCACTTGATGGAATTCAGGAACCTTACAGAGGAAGGCGAGAGACTTCATCCACAATGACTGCTCTTTTGGCCATTTTGGTATTGGACACATGGGATCTTTCTTTAGATCCATCAGGTGCTGAGAATCTAAGCCACAGCCTCACACAGGGTCAAGAGGCTGATTCAGACACATCCCTTTCCAAAGCAATTAAGCAAAGAGCCACAAGTGATGCCCATTCATATCCATTTGAAAACTGTTTTCTTCAGGCTTCACAAAGAGGTGGCCTGAGGCAAAAAACTTCCTGACATTCAGAGCAAAGAACAATAGGTAATTAGAAGTCCCAAAGCAGGGTTTTTTCACTGAGACTTGTCAAAAGCCAGTGGTGAGCCACTACCTGCTTTCTCATAAAAGGCCCCTCTTCAGAGCTTTCCTGGCATATGGCCATCCTCACATCTGTAGGTACCAAGATAGACTGACTTTGTCCTTGGTAATTCAAAACTAGTGACACCACTGGGAGTAGGACTGGGACTGGCTCTGTATGCCTGGATCCCTGGATGCCAAGTTCCATCACCAAAGAAGTGAGGTTAGGTCACTTCCTTCAGGAACTGAATGAGGTCACAGCCTTGGCAACCACTTTGTTCTAACATTTGCTTCCAAGGGTCCCATGAGATGGAGGCTTCCCCTACTTCCTGTGACACTTTCACAAGTTAAAATGGTATATCAACCATAGGCACCTGGGAACAGCTCTCCACACAGGCCTGATTTGGTCCATCTTCTCTACATTAAGAAGAGAGAGAGGCCGATTAATACACAACCCTTCATCCTGACCAGGTTGTTTGCCATGTAAGATGACTTGTGCTCTCTCAGGTCCTTCATAGCTGCCTACATATTCTCCAGGGATCCTTTCAGCATGGACCTTTGAAGTTCTCATCAGGTAGAAGATTCCCTACATTCCAGTATTATAAGACCAACTCTGTCGCTGCTCTTCTGTAAGGTAAGATTGCTGGAACACTGTATGTTTAGGGTTAATAACAGGTTCAGTATGGGTTAGGAATCATTTTGTGGATGAATAATGGTACTGGCATCCTGCGATATTTATAAGAATATAGAGGTGAACTGTATGTATGAAAACAGAAATCCAAGTAAGATTGGAAGGCCAGAAAAGCATTGGGCTCTTGATTGTGATACTTAGAATTGAATTACGTTCTGCACAAATGTCTCAGATAAATCGATATAAAATGGCATAGGACCTTGTACCTTGGATGGTTGAATGTAGAAGAGAACATCAAGTCAAAAAGGGATAGTCGGTAGGATTAGGAAGACAGTAGGTAGGTTTAGGAAGAAGGGTGAGTGTAAGATTTGGAACAAAATTTCTTTAGCAATAGGATTTCGGTTAGAAAATGAATTTAAATGTAAGCACATGTGAAGAGTCTGTCATAATGATGAACTGGGGAAAAGATGTAGGTAAGACGATATCAATAGAGACATTATGAAATCAGGCAAAGTAAAAAGTGAGAGATAGGCTTAGACATTTTCAAAGGGTTGAGTTTGAATATGCAATCTTAGGAAGAAACAAATATGTAGTCACCAATAGGATTGACATTTGAGAGCATTAGGCAACTTGGACATGGATGATTTTAGTAATCCATGTTAATTTTCCATTTAGGCTTTGGTACAATCATAAATGTGAACTTTGAATTCTGTGTCCAGAATATTTCTGTAAATAAATGTATATGTAGATAAGGTGACATGAGTATTTCTTCCACCATTTCTGGGAGCAATATTGACTGACTACTTCTGACTGATAGGTACAGATTCTTTATATGATTTGCAGTCATGAGAAACCCAAGCACTTCTTCAGGTTTTGAAGAACTCATATGACCCAAAGGATCCCTCTACTCACTTGATGGAGGTCAGGAATCTAACAGAGGAAGGGAAGATACTTCATCCACAATGACTGAACATTTTGTCATTTTGGTTTTGGATGCACACATGGGATCTTTCTTTAGATCCAACAGGTGCTGATAATCTAAGTCACATCCTCACACAGGGCCCAGAGGCTGATTCAGACACATCCCTTTCCAAGGAAATTAAGCAAAGAGCCACAGGTGATGCCCATTCATTTCCATTTGAAACCTGTTTTCTTCAGGTTTCACAAAGGGGTGGCCTGAGGATAAGACCTTCCTGACATTCAGGGCAACAGAAAAATAGGTAAGCAAAAGGCCCAAAGCAGGGTTTCTGCACTGAGACTTTCCTGGTCACACTGTCCCTGCTCTTCCGTAATGTTAGATTGAGGGAAAAGTGTATGGTTAGGGTTAATAACACGTTCGATTTGCGTTAGGAATCATTCTGCAGGACGAATATTGGTACTGAGAATCTGCAATATTTACAAGAATATATAGGTGAAATATAAGTATGAAAACAGAAATCTAGGTAAGTTTTGAAGCCCAGATGGGCATTGGGCCCTTGAGTGGGTTACTTAGCTTTGAATTATGTTCTGCACAGATGTCTCAGATAAATCGATATACAATGGCATAGGAACTTGTACCTTGGATTATTGAATGTTGAAAAGAACATCCAGTCATAAAGGGAAAGTCCGTATGTTTAGGACGATAGTCTCTAGGTTTAGAAACAACAGTGAGTATAGGATTTGGACCAAAAGTTCTTTAACAATTTCTTTTCAACATGTGAAGAGTCAATCACAATGATGAACTGGGGAAAATATGTAGGAAAGCAGATATCAATAGACACATTAAGAAATCAGGCAAAGTATAAAGTGAGGGATAGGATTAGACATTTTCAACAGGATTGAGGTTGAATAAATAATCTTAGGAAGAAACAAATACATAGAATTTATCAATAGGATTTACATATGAGAGCATTAAACAACCGGGACATAGATATTTTTAGTAATCCTTGCTCATTTTCCTTTTAGGCTTTGCTACAATCATAAGAGTGAGTTTTGCTTTCTGTGTCCAGAATATTACTCTGTTAAAATTTATATGTAGATCAGGTGACATGAGCATTTCTTCCACCATTACTTTGAGCAATATTTTGAAGACGTAATTGGGGAACATAGTAGAGTACCCTGTGTCAATGTATATAGAAATACTGTATGAATAGACCATACTGTGAATAAATTATATAACTGGTTCCAACTTTAAATAGTGGATTGATTTGATATCTGAAAATATACAAGAAATCTTAAATTGATATACATACATTCATTACAACCAGTTATACACTAATGGTAATATTAGGGTTATGGTTTATCATGAAAAGTGTGTGAGTTTTGCTTCAATTATGATTATGGAAATCGAAAATAATGTGTTTGGAAAGAACTCTCATGAAAAGACCAGTCAAGAACCTTGGAGGAATATATGTGTTCTGAAGCAGGAGGTGATTGAAATTGAAACAAATGCGTATAAATTTGTGAACTTGTGGTTGAAATATATATCCTATTTTGTGCATAAACTGAAGAAATAGTAATGTACCTCTGTTTAATAAAAATGAACCTAAAAATACACATCATGTCCCATGGGACACTGCTTGCATTGTTGTTGAACTAGGTTTTACTGTAGAAATATTAGGATTTCTATGCACCATTCACAGAAGTTAGTTTTCAGTACTAGGAAACAGATATGTATTTCAGGCGAATGAATATTTCTGAGAATAATCTTGTGAAAAGTTGATCATAAATTCACATACATGAATATGAATGATTTTAAGGAGTGTGTAATAAGATTCATATATTTCATATTTTGAAAAATATGGAGAGTGTGTGTATACACACACACACACACACACACACACACACACACAGACATTAAAAACAAGCAATATATTTGCCAATCGAAATTCATCATGAAATATATATCATCCACAGGTGCAAAAATATTTATTTCACCGAAAATGTATTTATGTATAATGTTGTTCTACTAGGAAGCTCACCCATAGGTTGAATTTTCAATTCCAACCGTATTTAGGAGGAGTGATCTCTTCTCATAACTTGTATCTGCCTCGTCAGCAACCTCACAAAAATGTAGGTGTGATAACAGGTAGGATTCTATATGTGCATATAAAAATACATGTGTTGAATAGTCTACAGAGAAAGGAGACACCAATTTGTTGAGAGCCACAGCTGAAGGGGCCCCAGCAAACTTCCAGCTCCCAGCAACATCCACCTTCCAGGTGATTATTGGCTCACAGCGGCCCCAGCAACAACTAGCTGATTGGCTCCTCTGTGATGATGCTCATTGGAGATGCTCATTGAGCTTTTTCCCCGCCCTTTCCGACTGCCAGCTGATGATTGGCTCACAGCACCTCCAGCAACATCTAGCTGATTGGCTCCTCTGCAGTGATGCTCATTGGGCTGTTTCTGAGCCCTTTCAGACCACAGAGCTGCTCATTGTGGGACTTTTTTGGCTCCACCCACGTGACCCAGCCAAACGGCATCAAGAGCAGAAGGATTGTGGGAGGTGGAGAGGCTTGTGGGTGTGACAGAGACTTTACAAGGAAGCCAGTGGTGGCAGTTGGGCTCTGAGGGTTTTTTTTTTCCTGAGGGGCTGTTTTGTTTGTCATGTGTGGTTCTAAAAATAAAGTTTGTTTCTTTTGAAAAGTGGCTCTTGAATCATGCCCAGCCAGACGGCAGCGTTTGGTGGCTCGCACGGGGAGCGACTGAGGGTAAGTGTTAAGGTAAACTGCTCTCCCCTGAGTGCAGGGCTAGAGGATGGGTAGCCATTTTAGGATTCCTCTTTTGTTTTGCTTCACTTTTGTTTTAACTTGCCTGTCCATGGAAATGAGTGAGATGGAAGAAAAACCTCTCACATCTAAGGAAAAATTATTTACGTCTGAGGAACAGATAGCGAGAAAGGACCGATTTACATGTCAGGAGGATAGAAAGGCCATAATGACTTTTTGTTGTTCCCTTTTTATTTCATTCTGTCTCGGTTTTGTTTGGCATCATCTTGTTGGGTTGTATTATAGTAGAAATACGGGATCAGAAATTAGTAAAAAACAAACTAAAAGACTGTTAAGTAAATTGTTAGAGGAAGGAGGTATCTCATTAAAGTCAAGAACAGTCAGGGCATTCGTTGATACAATACAAAAATGTAGCCCATGGCTTTTTAAGGAGGAGTTGCTAAATGTACCATAATGGAACCATCATGGTGAAGATTAAAAAGAGGAGAAAAGAACACCCCAGGGACTCTGCCAGTTGACACATTGCCATTGGGGACGTTCATATCTGGTTTGCTTAGTCCAAAGACTTTAGTTCAGATAAAGATAGAGGAACAAAGCTTAGGGCAGAAAATGCCATCAGGGGAAAAGTTACAAAAGGAGACTCCTACTAACAACTTTCTATCACCAGAGGGCATAAGTTTCCAATCAACAGCGCCACCTCTACAGGAGACTGTTACTAACACCTTTCTATCACCAGAATATGTAAATGTCCAAATAACAAGGCCACCTACATATGCTGGGAGGCCCCCAAACACCGCAGTTGATAGTTCGGATCCTGAGACAGGATCTCAAGTATTAACATGCCCTGTATTTGAGGTAGGAGGGCAGCGAATTCACCATGCTTTAAATTTCAAAATAGTGAAGCACCTAAAAGATGTTGTAACAACCTATGGTCCTCAAGCACCCTTCATTGTAAGCTTGGAGGAATCCATTAACAACTTGAATATGACGCCAGTAGATTGGGCTAATATGTGTAAAGCTGTGCTAAATGGAGGTCAATACCTGTTATGGAAGGTTGCCAGTGAGGAATTTTGCAAGGAGACGGCTAGGCGAAATGCAGAAACTGGATATCCTCAGAGAAATCTAGATATGTTTTTAGGAAAAAGACCTTACGAAGATCAGCAGCAACAAATTGCATATGATCCTGGTGTATACGCACAAATTGCTGCAGAGGCGGTTAGGGCATGGAAGACTTTACAGGACATGGAGGTTTACAAGGTCAATTATCTAAGGTAATACAAGGAGCTAATGAATCTAACGCTGAATTTGTAGATAGGCTTATTCAAACCGCTACCAGGGTTTTTTGGGAATACAGAACTAGCAATGCCATTAATAAAACAACTGGCTTATGACCAAGCAAATCTTTGGTGTAGAGATATCATTAGACCATGGAAACATGAAGATTTAAACACATACATTAAATTATGTAGAGACATTAATGATTAAGAGCAAGTCGTGGCAGCTGCAGTAAAACAGGCTTTAGATGCCAGAGACATCAATGAACAAGGGCAATTTGTGGCAGCTGCAGTAGAACAGGCTTTAGATGCAAGGCCAGGAACATGCTACAATTGTCAACAAACAGGATATTGTAAGAGGAATTGCTCCATAGGAGGAGGGTTTAACAAAACTAGGTACCAAAGGATCAGAATAATGGGTATTTGCCCATGATGCCATAGAGGGAGACGCTGGGCTATATGAATGCCATTCTCAAACCCCCATAGAGAATACCTCATTATCAAAAAACGAACAAGGACCAGCTGTTTATCCACGATATCATGGAGAAAGGCATTGGGCTCAATTGCCAAAAAATGGACAGGGGGGCCCAATGCTCTGGGGCGCAAAACCACAAATATACGGAGCACTAGAGGAACACAGCAACCCCATCTGGGTAGTGCCCAGGACACATTGTCCATCATACACCTCATCAGACAAATCAGAGAGAGCGCAGGGTTGGACATCTGCGCCTCCGCCAGATCAGTACTAACTGCAAATCATTCACACAGCGGTGAAAGGACCTCTTCCCAAAAAAACAGTAGGCTTATTATTGGGAAGCAGCTCTTCTAATCTAAAAGGACTTATGATAAGTCCTTGGGTAATTGATCCCTTCATTATGAAGGTGAAATAAAATTTATAGCCAGTTCTCCAAAGGATATATCAGTAATTGCACCAGGAGATAGAATAACACAGTTACTAATAATACCCAGTCTACATGATAAAATTTCCAGTCATGCTGTAGAAAGAGGTTCCAAGGGATTAGGCTCCACAAGTGTAGATTGGGCTATGCTTTCTTTAAATTTAGATTCTCGCCCCATGCTAAAATCAAATATTCAAGGACATGAATTTAATGTGCTACTGGATACATTTGCAGTCCATAGCATCATCTCTCATCAAGAATGGCCAAAACATTGGCCATTACAACAAGCCACTCAAACGCTTTGAGACCTAGGAGTGGCGACTAATCCCCATAGAAGTGCAATGGTATTAGATTGGAAAGATTCTGAAGGATGTGAAGGAACTATACAGCCATATGTATTGGATCATCTTCCCGTAAATTGATGGGGATGAGATGTCCTAGATCAATTAGGTTTGACATTAATAAATAACATCAATCAAAATGCACCCACTATTATGGCTAGAGACGGTTTTAGGAAAGGAAAAAGATTAGAAAAACTAGAACAAGGTATAGCAGCACCAATTCAAATAGACCAAGCAACAGACAGACATGGGTTGGATTTTCAGAAAGGGCCACTGAGAGTATAAAAATTACTTGGAAATCAGAAAGACCAGTATGGGTTCTTCAGTGGACTCTGACTAAAGAAAAGATACAATCACCCCAAGACCTGGTCAAACAACAATTAGCGGAAGAACATATACAACCTTCTTTATCTCCCCATTATACTCTCATTTTTGTCATCAAAAAGAAATCTGGTAAATGGAGATTATTCCAAGACTTAAGAGCCATTAATAATGAGATGGTTATTTTTGGACCTGCTCAGTCGGGGATCCCTCAATTGTCTGCTTTGCCAAAAACTTGGTATGTTTCAGTTATACATATTAAAGATTTTTTTTTTCATTTCCAATTCTTCCTGAGGATAGTCCACGTTTTGCATTTACTATCCCTGCACTGAATCATGAAGGTCCTGATCAGAGGTATGAGTGGAAAGTACTCACTCAAGGGATGGCTAACAGCCCAACTATGTGTCAAATTTATGTTAACAAAGTAATCCAGCCACTTAGAAATCAAAATTCTGAAATACAAATATTTCACTATATGGATGATGTATTATTAGCACACAAAGGTAAAAACGCATTGCTAGAATGTTATGCAACACTTACAAACTTATTAAATATTATAATCTAGAGATAACAATTGATAAAGTACAATTAAATTTTACAATTAATTATTTAGGAGTTCTATTATCCTCAACCATGGTCAGTCCACCAAAAATTCAAATAGGGATAGATAAACTCCAATCAATTAATGACTTTCAAAAGTTATTTGGAGACATAAATTGGATAAGGCTTTATCTAGGTATACAAAGAGGAGAGTTGGGACCTTTATTTGATATCCTAAAAGGTCCATCTGATCCAAATTCACCCAGAATGTTAACGCCTGAAGCAAGAAAGGCACTAAAAATCATTGAAACATATATGGGAAATATGTATTTGGATAGATTTGAAAAAATTTTGCCTTTATTATTTATTGTACTACCAAAAAAAAAATATTCCTACAGGAGTACGTTGGCAAGAAGCTCCATTATAATGGATTCATTTTTCTTATTCTTCTAACACTATAATTAATAGGTATCCCAAGGCTGAGGGACAATTAATACTCATAGGAATAAAAGCAGCAAAGTGAGTGTTTGGAATTTCTCCCAATAAAAGTATTACTCCATACACTATGAATCAAATTGATTAATTAGCTAATGAGTTAAATACTTGGGCAATAATCATGTGTAAATCTAATGTTTCATTTGATACCCACTTACCATCTAATCTTTTATTGTCTTTTGGTCATCGCGTCCTGTAATTTTTCCAAAAATGATAAGAAAACACCTATTATGAATGATCCAAATATATTCATTGATGGGTCAAATAATGGTACAGCAGCAATTGTTACACCTGATCAAACTGTTACATTTTTAATACCCCAACAATCAGCTCAAAAGGTAGAGCTTAATGCAGTATTATAAGCTTTTGTGATGTTTAAAGATTCTGTGTTTAATTTATTTTCCAATAGTCAGTATATAGTTAATGCTATACTATCCCTTGAAGATGTGGTAGGATTTCCCCTTCCTCTACTGTTTTCTCTTTCCTTTCCACTATACAAAGTCTAATCTGGGACAGAAAAGATCCATTCTTAATAGGACATATCAGGGCACATCCAGGATTGCCTGGAGCCCTTAGTTTGGGCAATGATTTAGCAGACAAAACTACACATGACATACATACATATTTTCTCTACACTAGAAGAAGCTATAAATTTTCATAAAAAGTTGCATAACAATGCTAATACTTTACAAAAGCATTTTATAATAACTAAGTAACAAGCTAGACAAATAATAAAACAATGTCAAAATTGTGTGACCTTTTTACCACAAGTTAATCTTGGAGTCAATCCTAGAAGATTGATACCTAACCATATTTGGCAGATGGACGTCACACACTTGCCAGAATTTGGAAAATTAAAATATTTGCATGTTACAGTTGATACTTCTTCTGGATTTTTGATGGGCTCCCTTCATGCTGGAAAAAAACTAAAGATGTTGTAGCTCATTGCTTACAAAATTTTGCCACTTGGTCATTCCAAAAGAGTTAAAATAGATAATGCCCCTGGTTATACGTCTAACTCCTTTAAACAATTTTGCTCACCCTTTGGCATTACTCATATAACAGGAATCCCATGCAATCCACAGGGACAAGGCAGAGTTGAAAGAGCACATCAAACTATTAATATGTACTTATTAAAGTAAAAAGACGGAATTGGGAAGAGAACTTAAAACAACCCTTTTTAACTCTAAACTTTTTAAATTTGGATTTTCAGGACTTAGTGCTGCAGAAAGGCATATGTGTCCAAAAAATATGTATAAGCCCAAGGTACTTTGGAAGGATATTCTAACAGGACAATGGAAAGGTCCTGACCCATTAATTTTCTGGAATTGGGTGTCTGTTTGTGGGTTTCCACAGGAAGAACAGCAGCCAATTTGGATTCCAGAGAGATTAACTAAGGTTCTGACCCAGTGATTGCCTAAAGTCGGGGGTCTGTTTATGTGTTTCCACAGGGAGAACAGCAGCCGATTTGGATTCCAGAGAGATTAACTAAAGCGATTTCTATAGACCAAAATAAGATGATTTGGCTCAAATCCATAACAGCTGATGTGCAAAACTCCAGTTTGGCTATCCTTACATCGGCGACAGAACAGGGATGCTTTTTTCAATATCTATTTTATTATTGCCCTTTACCACATCATGAAGTTCTCTTTTGTTTTTTTGAGCTCATACAGACCTAGGTTAATGTTTTGCTGATCAGTTCTATTTTTTGTCTATAGAGTTTTTAAACATTGCAATGATGATTTCACCTGTAAAAAGTTATAAGGCCTTTACTATTATATTATGTGTTGTATGTATTTATTATGTGTGCACACTTGTGTTTTGTGTTATATGTTTGAATGTGTGTATGTCCATATATCATATATGATGAGTGTTCATGCAAAAATGGATCCATTTTTTTTAATTCACATGAATTAAATGGTTTAATTTAAATGGGGTAAACAACTGTTCAGGATTGTTTTAATATGTGAAAAAATAGGAGGTTAACAGACCTGTTTTTTTACTTTTACCTTTCCTTTTCATTATATTTAATAATTCTCTTCAAGGTAATGTAAATTGTTAAGAAAATTTTTTTCTTTTAGTGCCTTCTGGAATGTTACATAATTTTTTCTTTAGCCATTATTGCCAGAATTCTGATCTTTATCACAGTGCTGGTGAAGACAAAGGTAAAATCAGTATACAGCTTCTGCAATACCCATCACTGAACTGCTTGCAGAACTTGCTTGGAATATGTATCACTTGTATTCATTGTGAACTCACTTGTATGCATTGTGAACTATCTGCTGGTGCAGCGAATTGTGGTAGTGTTGGGATACTTATGCTGATTCTGTCATCAGTGGTACAATTTTTCCAAAAGGAGCCCTCAATTGGCTTGGTATATCTTCCCTATTCTCGCTTGATAGAGGTCAGGAAACTTACAGAGGAAGGCGAAAGACTTCATCCACAATGACTGCTCTTTTGGCCATTTTTGTTTTGGATGCACACATGGGATCTTTCTTTAGATCAATCAGGTTCTGAGATTCAAAGCCACAACCTCACACAGGGCCAAGAGGCTGGTTCAGACACATCCCTTTCCAAACCAATTAAGCAAAGAGCCACAGGTGATGCCCATTCCTTTCCATTTGAATACTGTTTTCTTCAGGCTTCACAAAGGGGTGGCCTGAGGCAAAGACCTCCCTAACATTCAGGGCAAGGGAACCATAGGTAAGCAAATAGCCCAAAGCAGGGTTTCTCCACTGAGACTTATCTGTTTACAATGATATCTGAGTTTTCTGAAATCTTCCCATTCCCTTCAGCTATCCAGTACATGGCCATGTCACAGAGTTTGGAGTTGGTAAAGACCTTGAACACAAAACAATGAGGCTATTCTGGAGAGAGGCCAGAATTCAGGAATAAAACAGGAACTTAGGAAGATAGTAGGTGTTTCCTGTCCATAAGACAAGCAACAGTCCATTTATAAAAAGGGTAGAATGAATGCCTGGAAGCTTCCTACTAGACAGGACACCTCCATTGATGCATTCTCTTTTCTAAAGACTACAACAATGGACACAGTGGATATACAGACATAGAAAAACTCGCCTTGTCAAACGACTTACTAGAAACAGTCAACTCCAAACCAAACAAACCACCTTTCCTACCTATTCTCAGAACATGAGACAAAACCACGAACTCACAACCACAACCACAAAGGCACCTCCTTCACACAAGTAGGTCTGTGACTATATGGAGTGTCCTCTGACTGGTGGACCATTCTATGTTCTTCCAAAATGGCCTGTCTTGTATCAGATCAGGTCTTCTTTGCCAACTCTGTTAAGTTGTCAGAAGCCAGCAGCTTTCTCAGGAAAGGCCCCTCTTCAGAGTTCTCCTGGCATTTGGCCATCCTCACATCAGGATGTAACAAGAAAGACTGACTCTGTCCTTGGTAAATTCAAACAAGTGTGCCCACTGGGACTGGGACTGGGACTGGCTCTGGGTGCCTGGCTTCTTGGATCCCAAGTTCAGAGAGTTCCATCACCAAGGAAGTGAGGTATGTCACTTCCTTCAGGAATTGAATGAGGTCAATACCTTGGCAACCACTTTGTCCTAACAGTTGTTTACAAGGGTCCCATGAGATGGAGGCTGCCCCTACTTCCTCTGACACATTCATTAGTTAGAATGGTATATCAACAATAGGCACCAGGAAACAGCTCTCCACACAGGCCTGGTTTGGTCCATCTTTTCTACATTAAGAACAGAGTGGCTGATTCAGACAGAAGACTTCATACTGACCGGGTTTTTTGCAATGGAAGATGATTTTTTTTCTTTCAGGTCCTTCAGAGCTGCCTAAGTCTTCTCCAGGGAACATTTCTGCATGAACCTTTGAGGTTTTCAGCAGGTGGAAGATCCCCTACATTCCTGTATTGTAAGACCAACTCTGTCCCTGCTCTATTGTAAAGTTAGATTGAGGGAACAGTGTATGCTTAGGGTTAATAACAGGTTCGATTTGGGTTAGGAATCATTCTGAGGGATGCATAATGGTATTGGGAACCTGCGATATTTACAAGAATATATAGGTGAAATATAAGTATGAAAACAGAAATCTAGCTATGATTTGAAGCCCAGAAGTGCATTGGGCCTTTGATTGGGATACTTAGCTTTGAATTATATTCTGCACAGATGTCTCAGATAAATCGATATACAATAGTAAGAGATAGGATCAGACATTTTCAACAGGCTTGAGGTTGAATATATAATCTTAGGAAGAAACAAATATTTAGTCACCAATAGGATTGACATTTGATAGCAGTAGGCAACCTGGACATTGATGTTTTTAGTAATCCATACTCACTTTCCATTTAGACTTCGGTACAAACATTAGTGTGACATTTGCATTTTGTGAAAGAAGTTACATGAAAAGACAAGTGAAGAAACCTCGTGGAAAACATGTATTCTGAATTAGGAAGTGATGGAATGTAAAACAAAATGCCTATTAATTTCTTAACTTGTTGATGAAATATATACCCTATCATGTGTATTAACTGAAGAAATAGAAATCTACCAGTATTGAATAAAAATGAATGACAAAATACACATCATGTCCCATAGAAATCTACTTGCATTGATATTAACCTGGGTCAGTTACTGCAGAAATATTAGGATTTGTATGTACCATTTACTGAAGTTAGTTTTCAGTACTAGGAATCAAATATGAAGTTCAGGTGGATGAATATTTCTCAGAATAATTTTGTGAAAAGTTGATTATTAATCCACATACATGAAAATGAATGAATTTACGGAGTGTATAGTAAGACACATATATTTCATATTTTGAAAAATCTAGAGTGTGTGTGTGTATACACATAAACACACACACACACACACACACACAGACAGATATCAAAAAGTAGCAATATATAGCAATTGAAATTCACCATGAAATATATGTCATCCACAGATCCAAATAAATTCGTTTTACTGAACATGGATTCATGTATAATGTTGTTGTACTAGGAAGATCAACAATAGTTTGAATTTTCAGTTCCAACAGCATTTAGGAGGAGTGATCTCTTCTCACAATTTGTATCTACCAAGTCAGCCACCTCACAAGAATGTACGTGTGGTACCAGGTAGGATTCTATATGTGCATATTAAAATACATGTACTGAATAGGCTACAGAAAAAGGGAGACAGGAATTCACATATTCGTTAACTTTAAAAACACATGGAGAACCATTTCAACAAAAAATTGACTAGATTTATAACTCTTACCCTATATAATGCAACAGGCAATTCCAATGATACACCATTCGTCCTCTGAACTGCTTGTATTTCCTTTCTTTTTGGGTTAATTTTCCCCATCATATTAGGATTAGTAGTCAGAGTCTAGTTGGGCATGTGTTAGTGTCAGGGATTCAGTATTTCAAATGGAAATTTGGAAAACGATTCCAATGTTTATGCAAATATGTGCTACAAAAATATCTTCCCACTCTCATCCAGAACAATGCCTTGACTTTACCTTCATTCTAAGTAAAACACAATTAGAGTGGAAGAGTTAGAAAATCTGTGAATACTTATCTGGAATCGAATATGCTCAGGAGTTCACAAACTTGGAGGTGGTAGAGAAGATTCCAAAAGTAAGGGAAAGGGAAAAAACTCCCCAAACATAGAGCTCTGCTGGACTAAAAACTTCTTGAGTAACTGCCTCTGAGGTTGGGCACTTGAAATATATGTTGTAGTCAGGAGATTTAGCTTCTTTTGTAGTGAGACCATCAAATCTGGGTATGATTCTATGTGACCTGGAATACATGATTTCTTATTTTCCAAAAAACATTAGGAAGCAGTCCTTAATTCTCTCTTTGTAGGTAAACTGTGGGCACTGGGGGCTAATTGTCTACCCTTTTGAACTCTTAAGCCATTTGGTCATCCTCCAGTTTTCCTGGTGTTTCTTGCTGCTTCACTGGGAATTTGGTATTTGCTTCACGAAATACAAGGAATTCAACTGGGACACAGGGCTGGAGGGAGTTCTGTCACGTGTGTTGAGTCAGGGTCTGCAGGAGAATGCACCAACCAGGCTTCTATTCCACATAGCTTGCCTCTTAACCATAGCAACCTGATTCTAAACATTGGCCTGAAACCTCTCCATATAACAAGATGCCTTTACATAGAAGCGTCTGCTGGCTGCACCATGTCAGTCACAAGCCAATTGGAAGCCAATGACAGATCCACATGGCCCCACAACAGATGTTTTTTTTTTTTTTTTTTTTTTTTTTTTTTTTTTTTTTTTTTATCACACACCTGCCCATCACTCCACTAGGCCCAGTACTCAGCAGGGTCCAACTTCCTGGAATCTCTGTTCTACACCATTTTCATGAGACTCAGTCAATCCTGTCACTGTCCTGCATATTCATGATCAGCAACAGGACATCCAAAGTTTCTCCAGTGCCATCTGGTCATGGAAATTTCAAAAATTTCATGGTATTTATCTAGCAATTTTTCAAGGATGAATTTGGCAGCATGTGGGTTTCAATTCATTCAGGGACCATTAAGTGTTGTGGAAGTTCATTTCAAAGAAAGTTCTGGAAAACTCTCACAGGCAAGGTTTCCCAAAGATTGTCCAAAAGGTCACATAAATCCAGGCCCATTGAGGTCTACAATGTTAGGTCCATGTGTGTTATGACTCTCAACTAAGCCTGCCAAGTCTTTCAGAATAAAATCATGTGATATCCAGCCTGAGATTCCCAGTGATCTCTGGAAAGCCACCCTGGGCCTAGATGTCAGTTTCCAAGGGTGACTCTCATACTTGGCCTCCTAAAATCCCAACACAATTCATGGCAATACTTCTCTAAGTTCTGTTCCTGTACTCAGTCTCTAAGGGGAATCACACGACAGTTCAAACCCAGGTGGACTCAGTCATCCATTTCAACTGCCACAAAAATGACCACAATTAAAACCAAAAACTCCCACATGGCCCTCATCTTCTTCCATATAGACACTCATCATATCCTCTGGCTGGAGATTTACATGAGGAATGCAGCCCAAGACAGTGTCCAAAATACGCTCCCTTGCTCCTCGTTTACCTAAATACTGAGTGACCTAGACACCCTTCTTTTGAACCAGGAGTGATCAAATAGGACTGCCATTAATACTGATCCACTTCTCAAACTTGAGACATACTGACTGTGGGGTTTAGATTCTTTATGTGAATTGGAGTCATGAGAAAACCCAAGCACCTATGTGCTAGCCTCTGCAGGGATTTGAAGAACTCATTTGACCTAAAGGATCCCTATTCTCACTTGATTGATGTCAGAAACCTTACAGAGGAAGGTGAAAGACTTCATCCACAATGACTGCTCTTTTTGTCATTTTGGTTTTGGATGCACACATGGGATCTTTCTTTAGATCCATCAGTTGCTGAGAATCTAAGCCACAGCCTAACACAGGGCCAAGACACTGATTCAGACAAATCCCTTTGCAGAGCAATTAAGCAAAGAGCCACAGGTGATGCCCATTCTTTTTTATTTGAAAAAGGTTTTCTTCAGACTTCACAAAGCGTTGGCCTGAGGCAAAGACCATCCTGACATTTAGGGCAATAGAACAATAGGTAAGAAAAGGTCCAAAGCAGGGTTTCCCCAATGAGACATTACAGGTCAAACTGGTATGTGAGTTTTCTGAGATGCTCGCCATTCACTTCAGCTATTCAGTATATGGCCATGTCACAGAGCTTGGAGGTGGTACATATCTTGGATACAAAACCATGAGCCTATTATGGAGAGTGGCCAGATTTCAGGAAGAAAACAGGAACTTAGGAAGATCGTAGGTGTTGCCCATCAATATGGCAAGCCGCATTTCATTTAAAAATTGGGCAGGATGAATGCTGGTAAGCTTTCTAATAAACAGGACACATCAATTGATGCATTCTCTTTTCTAAAATCTATAACCACGGACACAGTGGGATACAGAGACACAGAAACACTCGCATTGTTAAACGACTTACTAGAAACAATTCAGTCCAAACCAAACAAACCTCATTTGTACCTATTCTCAGAACAAGAGCCAAATCCACAAACCCACACCCACACCCACAAAGGCACCTCTTTTCCCCAAGTAGGTTGTGACTATTTGGAGTGTCCTTTGACTGTGGGACATTCTGGGTCCCCCGAAATGGCCTGTCCTGTCTCTGATCTTGTGTCCTTTTCCAACACTCTGAAGTTGTCAGGAGCCAGTGGTGAGCCACTACCTGCTTTCTCATAAAAGGCCCCTCTTCAGAGATTTCCTGCCATTTGGCCATCTTAACATCAGTAGGTACCAAGAAAGATTGACTCTGTCCTCGGGAAATCCAAAAAGTGAAACCACTGGGACTGGGACTAGGACTGGCACTGTTTGACGGGCTTCCTGGATCACAAGTTCAGAGAGTTCCGTCACCAAGGAAGTGAGGTGAGGTCACTTCCGTCAGGAACTGAATGAACTCACTGCCTTGTCAACCACTTTGTCCTAAGAGTTGCTTCCAAGCTTCCCATGAGATGGAGGCTGCCCCTGCTTCCTGTGACACTTTCACAAGTTAGAATGGTATATCAACCATAGGCACCCAGTAACAGCTCTCCACACTGGTCCATCTTCTCTACATTAAGAATAGAGAGGCTGATTCAGACACAACCCTTCACCCTGACCAGGTTGTTTTCAATGGAAAATGACTTGTGCTCTTTCAGGTTCTTCAGAGGTGCCTACATCTTCTCCAGGGATTATGTCTGCATGGACCTTTGAGGTTCTCAGCAGGTGGAAGATCCCCTACATTCCTGTATAATAAGATCAACTCTGTCCCTGCTCTTCTGTAAAGTTAGATTAAGGTAAGAGTGTATGTTTAGGGTTAATAACATGTTTGATTTGGGTTAGGAATCATTCTGCTGAATGAATAATGGTATTGGGAACCTGCAATATGTATAAAAATATATAGGTAAAATATATGTATAAAAACAGAAATCTAACTAACATTTGAAGCCCAGAAGGGCACTGAGGCCTTGATTGGGATATTTAGCTTTGAATAAATCGATATACAATGTCATAGGACCTTGTACCTTGGATAATAGAATGTAGAAGAGAACATCCAGTCAAAAAGGATAGTCGGTAGTGAAAGGTTAATAAAATAGGTACTTGTCACTTCCTGTTTTTCCTTATGCTTAACAAAACACTGTTGAAATCTTGAAAACTGTTTGCTTATCTTGTTCCCAGAATGTGCTGTTCCCAACTGCCAAAGTGTAGAATGTACTCCCTCACCCGGTTGCACGCAAACCGACCACTCGCCAAGACCCATCAGTAAACTTCCCTCCCTGCCCTCTCCAAGGAAAGTATATATGTTCTGCTTAAACTGCTCTCAGGGCTCTCTGCTCTATTCAAGTGAGCTCTGAGCCCCAGCATGCTGGACCCCCAATAAACCCTTTGCTGTTGGATAAGACAGTCTCTTGGTGGTCTCTTCCTTTGATGCTCGCCCGACATTTGCATATGGAGATTCCACCGAGTTCTGGCAGTGGCAGACAAGAGACCCTAACGGGCTCCTCTTGGGTTAAGTAAGGCGCCTCTTTCTGGTTTCAGTGTTAATCTTAGGGCTTGGAAAAAATGGCTGTCAAAGAACAGCATGAGCTGTCTCCGATGGTGGCTGACAGACATGTCACAGAGCCACAGGCCACGTCCCTGGGGGACGCCCCAAAGGACTCGGAAAATCGAGGAACAATAGTCTCCTCGACTCAGTGATATTTTGTATCGGATTCGATATTGCCAGCCCATTGGGTTTTGCTGGCTACTCAGTCCTGGTCTCAGTTTTGAATGTCCATTGAATGTCTTTATTATTTTGTTTTGTCTGTGTTGTGTGTCCTTGCATTCACTCTTTGTGTATCTTTCATTATGGGACACAGTACTTCAATACCCATGTCCCTGACCCTTGATCACTGGACCAAATTTCACTTAAGGGCTCAGAATTTTTCTTTTTCAATAAAACGCTGGACCTGCCAGACTCTCTGTGCGTCAGAATGGCCCACCTTTGGACTCGGATGGCCTCTAGAAGGATCTTTCTGCTTCCCACTGATTTAATAAGCCAGAGATATTGTCTTTCAACTGGGCACACATAGCCATCTGGATGAACAGCCATATATCTTAACTTGTCAGGACCTCTGCAAATCTCCTCCTCCATGGGTGAAGCATTTCCTTGCCTCTGCCCCCACTCCTACTCCTTCCCCCACGATCTCTCTAACCCTCTTCTCCTCCTCCTCCTCCACCCTCTATTCTCCCTGAGTCACAAGATTTGACTCTACTGGACTCTCCTCCCCTCCTTATTCCCTGCCCTCGTCCCCCAACCACCAACACCCTCTAAGTGATTCCCCTGCAGCTGACTCAGCCTCTCCAACGTTGGAAGAAGCTAAGCTGGCCCAGCGCCCTCCAGATAACTCCTCCGCGGCACACACAGCCCTCCTCCCCAGGAGGAAGCTGGCCTGGCTAAGGGAACTCGCTGGCGGCGAATGTTTGAAAACCCTGGAACTCCTGTGATGATCCCCCTATGTCCCTACAGGCCAATGATTGACAAAGGCAATGGGGGGAAAATGCAAGCCTACCAATTTTGGCCTTTCTCCTCTTCAGACCTATATAACTGGAAAAATAACAATCCCCATTTTTCTGAGGATTCTACCCGGCTCACATGTCTGGTTGAGTCATTGATGTTTTCAGAGCCGCCTACTTGGGATGACTTTCAACAACTCCTAGGGACTCTCTTTATGACAGAGAAACAAAAGAGAATCCTCCTGGAAGCTAGAAAAAAAATCCTAAGACCAGATGGGAGACTGACACATCTTTCCAACATAATCAAAGCCGGCTTTCCCTAGAACCAACCCAACTGGTTCCCTAAAACGTTGAAGGTAGAAAGCATCTGGGCATCCGAGCGGCCGCTAGGTGACCAACTAATTTGGCCAAGGTAATAGAGATTACTCAAGGGCCTGATAAATCTCCCTCTATGTTTCTAGAGAAAATTATGGAGGCATAGGATATATACTCCTTTCAATACTCCTGCAGAGGATCAAAAGGCATCTGTCACAATGGCCTTTATTGGGCATGCTGACTGGATATTTAAAGAAACTTACAATGCTTAGATGGATTATAAGATATGACTTTGAGAGATTTAGTCAGAGAAGCCGAGAAAGTATACTATAAGAGAAAAACTGAGGAAGAGAAGGGAGCAAAGGGAGGATAAAAGAAACAAAAGACAGACTAATGAGTTGACTAAGGTCCCGGTCACAACAACCAAAGGGCCAGAAAATAAGAAACGGGAGACAGGAAGGGATACCTGGTCCCACGACAGAGGCCACTCCTGACCTCAGATCAATGTGCCTACTGTAAAGAAAGAGGACACTGGATTCAAGAGTGCCCTAGAAAGAGACAGCCACGGCAGGCAGCCATTCTGACTCTTGAGGATGACTACGAAAGTTGGGGCTCAGATCCCCTCCCCAAACTCAGAGTAACTTTTGAAGTGGAGGGGACCCCAGTAAACTTTGAAGTGGATACAGGGGCAATAAACTCAGCCCTTAAGGCCCCATTGGGCCCTCTATCAAATAAAAGGTCTCTAGGTCAAGGGGCTAATGGCTGTAAATATCGGGCTTGGACAACTAAGAGGACCATGGACCTGGGGAAAGGAAAAATCCATCACTCCTTTTTAGAAATCCCTGAATGCCTGGCCCCATTGATGGGCAGAGATCTGCTCACCAAGCTCCGGACCAAAATATGTTTTAACCCTGAAGGCCCCCAAGTGGAATTTCTAAATCCTCCAGTAAAAACTCCTATAGTCATGGCTCTAACTATGTCAGTAGAAAATGCACATCAACTCACTCACCTTGGTTCAAAGAAACTGCAGGTATTTCTGAAGTATCAAGAACAGAGTTTTCCACTAACAGACTCACAGCAAAAGGAAATAACTGAATGGGTATAAAAACCTGTTGCATCCATCAATTGATTAATGCTTACCCTTTCAAGCTTCCTGCAGGAAAGCACCTATGAGGAACCAGACCAGGACAATTCTGGGAAGTGGACTTTACTGAAATTAAGGCAGCAAGTTATGGACATAAATATCTCCTAGTCTTTGTAGATACATTTTCAGGATGGATTGAAGCCCTCCCCACAAAAAGAAAAAAGAAGAAAAGAAACAGTGCAAATGATGCTCAAGAAGATAGTGGAAGATATTTTTCCAAGATACGTCCTGCCTAAGGTAACAGAGTCTGATAATGCACAGAGGTTAATGGCCCAGGTAAGTCAGGGGTGAGCCAGGAACCTGGGGGTTAATTGGAAGTTATATTGTCCTTATAGACCCCAGAGTTCAAGACAGGGTGAAAGAATGAATAAAACCATTAAAGAGACCTTAACGAAATTCAGCTTAGCGACCAGCATAAAAGATTGGACTATGCTCCTGCCTTATGCAATGTTTCATGCAAGAAATACTCCCTCTGTTTCTTGAGTAACCTCACCCCCTGTGAAATTCTCTATGGGGCCCCTCCACCAGTAAGGGACCTAACCCCAACTCTAAGACCTAACGATCCCTTCCACACCCCCTTTCTTGACAGTCTTAAAGCTCTTGAAAGAACTCAGCGATACCTGTAAAAACAGCTGGCCACTGCCTAACAAACTGGGGACGAGGGGACTCCACATCGATATCAATTCAGAGACTTCATCTATGTAAGACACCATCAGGTGTCATCCCTGGAACCCCGCTGGAAAGGACCAAACCATGTGCTACTTATAACACCTACAGTGGTAAAGGTAGACGGAATCACTTCCTGAATCCATGCCTCTCATCTCAACCCTGCGCCCTGTCCAGACTCTTTCTGCAAACTGTAAAAGACTAGTAACACTTTCAAATTGCGTATTCGCCATGTGGATAAGGCTATAGACTGACCCCTTGGCCACAAATACTCCTAACTCTCATCAGCCCATTCAGCAGCAATGGCTGATCACAAATCCTACTGGAAAAAAAGTATAATCTATCTTGCATACAGCCACCTTAGGGACCTGGTGGCCATCTCTCCACCCAGACATTTGTCAGCTGGCTATAGGTCTTTCCTATTGGGATATCCCTGATGAAGAGGATTCCACTAAAATACCATTAAATCCCCTCCATACCATTGGTAATGGAAACAAACATTATGGATGTAGGGACACGCGAGCCAGATGCAGGTTGGCTAGGCTAGATTACTATGTTTGCCTGGCAGACTATCCAAGCCACAAACAGTCATGTCTGTGTGGGGGAAAAGCCGACTTTTTCTGTAAGTCATGGGGATGTGAGCATACAGGGGCTGCCTGATGGAACCCAAACTCCTCATCTAATTCAGTACAGAGCATTGGCCATACTACCAATTAGATAACCAAAACCGATGGCCCCCAGAGGGGTCTCTAGATCCTCAAATTCTGTGTGACCTTTTTTTTTTTAAAGAGAGAGTGAGAGAGAGAGACAGAGAGAATTTTTAATATTTATTTTTTAGTTTTTGGCGGACACGAAATCTTTGTATGTGATTCTAAAGATCGAACCCGGGCCACACCATGCCAGGCGAGCGCGCTACCGGTTGAGCCACATCCCCAGCCCCGCGTGACCTTTTTAATTTCTGCAAGTGCTCAAAAGGGTGAAAGGAGGTTTCCCTATGGGCAGGACTTTTCAGTCCTTCGCTCACATCATGAACTATGCTTATCCAATAGATCCTCACCTTCAGCCTTCTGCTCCAGACTCTCTGCTGTCACTCCCACCTCAGCAACCAGATTTCTCCCCTCCAATTCTTAGATCAAAATCCCAAACCTCCGCTGGTTTTCAGATTATTGCCCCCTTGCTGAGGTAGCAGGTACTGAGGTAACCTCCACCTACTCACTCCTCTCTTCTCCTGTCAGTTCCCACAACGGGTCCCACCAGGTCCTCTTACCAGCTAACCCAAAGCTCAAACCACCTGAGGAGAGCCCTCAGACCCCTATCCAAGATGTAATGAAAATGGCCTTTAATGTTGCTTTGTCATCACTGAAAAGGGTTTACTAAGAATTTAAAGTCCCTCACATGTGTTTTGGGATACTCACTCTTGTCTTCCCCTCTGCTCTACCTGTTCTACTGCTCAAGTTTTTGTTGCTAGGAAAATCCCAAACCCCATTCCCATTATTCTTTTACATCTCTCCTTCCTCATTCTCAGATCCTCAGAGCTGCTGTCATCCCCACCTTTCCTGTCTTCCCCTTCTGTACCAGGCCAACGGAAAAGTCTTAACTGACTTTCTACAGAAGTCTTCACCATGGCTGACTTTAGGACTTTCAGCAAAAGAGTCCCTATAAAAGAGTTCAATGTAGATAAACTTCCTCTTTTATTGTTGCCTTGTTCTACTTGGCCAGTGGCTAAAAAAATCAGCACTCCTATGCTAGACACCCCCTTACTTGTTTTCCACAAAATATGTGAACAAGACCTCTGCCCGTGAGCTGGGGCTTTACTGAGATGGCTACATTTCTAAGATAAAGAAGTTACCAACTGGGCTCCGTGGTAACACCTGGCAGGGGGAAAATAAGAAAGGTAAGAAAAAGCTCTCCCCTTTCCACGTGTCCTTGAAAAGTTAACTTGCCCAGAACAGAGGAAAAAACAGAAACAAAAATTGGTTTTTTGAACATCTGCAGACTGTGAACTTCTGAGCCCCTTCCCTTACATGTTGGTAACAAAATTCTGAAATTACCTAAACTTGAGTTTCAGGGGATTAATTGATTACAACAGAAGCAATACCCTCTAAATCTGGTTGCAACCAAATAGGACGGTTTCCCTGTCTTCGGTGCTATCTTAGGAGCCTTGCCTACAACAGCCTAATTCTATATGATTAAACATTGTTTATGTTTTAAGAAATGGACAACAGATGTGATTAATTGTGTAATGGTGCAGGTGTTTCCCAGAGTGCTCTAACATGATGCAGATTCATTTGAAGATCAAATAGGGGGGGCATACAACCCGTTTCCACTGGGAACATATATCCCTAACTTTAGCCATCCTATTAGGAATAGGAGTTGCTGCAGGGGTGGGCACAGGAACCACTTCACTGGTCCATGGGACAGAACAAATGACCCAATTTGAAGCAGCAATAGACCAAAACAAAGATATTAGATACCTCCATCAGAGCTTTGCATGAATCTTTAACCTCTCTCTCTGAAGTTGTTTTACAGAACAGGCGAGTGACACAAAACACACACACAGAGAAAAAAAATAGCAATATATATGTCAATCAAAATTCATCATAAATCATATATCATCCACAGTTCCAAAAATATTCATTCTACTGATCATGGATTTATGTATAATGTTGTTCAACTAGGAAGCTCACCCATAGGTTGAATATTCAGTTCCAACATGGTTTAGTAGGAGTGATCTCTTCTCACAATTTGTACCTGCCAAGTCATCCACCTCACAAGAATGTATTTGTGGTACCAGGTAGGATTCTTTATATGCATATAAAAATACATGTGCTCAATAGGCTACAGAGAAAGGGAGACAGGAATTCACATATTTGTTAACTTTAAAAACACATGGAGAACTATTTCAACAAAAAATTGACTAGATTTAACTCCTAGTCTGTATCATGCATAGGCAAGTCCAAATATACACCATGCCTCCTCTGAACTGCTTGTATTTCTATTCTGATTGGGTTATATTTCTCCATCCTATTAGGATTAGTAGTCAGAGTCTGGTCGGGTATGTATCAGTGTCAGGGATTCAGTATTTTGAATGGAAAATAGGAAATTGAATCCAATGTGTATGCAAATATATGCTACACAAAAATCTTCCCACTCTCATCCAGAACAATGCTTTAATATTACCTTCGCCTCAAGTGAGACACAATTAGAGGAGAAGAGTTAGAAAATCTGTGAATACCTATCTGGAATGGAAAATGCTCCAGATTTCACATCTTTGATGGAGGTAGAGGAGTTTCTAAAAGTAAGGCATAGGGTAAACACTCCACAAACATGGAGCTCTGGTGGCCTAAAGACTTTTTGAGAATCTGCCTCTGAGGTTGAGCACTTGAAATATAGGTTGTTGTCAGGAGCTTTAGCTTCTTTTGTAGTGAGACCATCAAAGCTGGGTCTCCATCTCTTTGACCTGAAGGACATGGTTTCTTATTTTCCAATGAACATGAGGCAGCAGGCCTGAATCATCTCTTTGTAGGTAAACTGTGACCACTAGTGACTTAGTGTCTCTCTGAGTGAACTGTGAAGCCATTTGGTCCTCCTCCACTTTTTGTGGTGTTGTTCCTGCTGCACAGGGAGTTTGGTATTCCCTTCATGAAATAGAAAGAGTCCAAGTGGGACACAGTGCTGAAGGGAGTTCTGTCACGTGTGGTGGGTCAGGGTCTGCAGGAGAATGCACCAACCAGGCTTCTATCCCTCATAGCTTGCCCCATTGCCCCCTTGTCCATATCAACCTGATCTGAACATTGCCCTGAAACCTCTCCATATAACAAGATGACATTACATATAAAAATCTGCTGGCTGCAGCATGTCAGTCACAAGCCATTTGGAATCCAATGGTAGATCCTCATGGCCCTACCACTGATGTTTTAACACACACCTGCCGACCACTGTTCTAGGCCCACTACTCAGAAGACTCCAACGTACTGGCATCTCTGTTCTACACCATTTTCATTAAACCCAGTCAATCAGGCACTGTCTTGTATACTCATGATCAGCAACAGGACATTCGAAGGTTCTCCAGTGCCACCTGGTCATGGGAATTTCAATAATTACATGGTGTTCTTCTAGCCATTTTTTAAGGATGAAGTTGGAGGCACTGTGGGTTTCACTTCATTCAAGAACCATTAAATGTTGAGGAAGCTCATTTCAATGAAAGTTCTGGAGAACTCTCACAGGCAAGGCTTACCAAAGAGAGGCCAAAAGGTCACATGAAGCCAGGCCAATTGAGGTCTAAATGTTAGGTCCACGTGTGTTTTGACTCTCAACTATGGCTGTCAAGTCTTTCACAATAAAATCACATGATATCTTGGCTGAGATTCCCAGTGCTCTGTGGAAAGCCACCCTGGGCCTAGGTCTCAGGTTCCAAGGGCGACTCTCATGCGTGGCATCCTGAAGTCCCAACACAATTCATGGAAATACTTCTCTGAGGTCAGTTCCACAACACAGTCACTAAGGGGAATCAAACCAGAGTTCAAGCCCAGGTGGACCCAGACCTTTCTTCCAACCGCCACACAAATGACCACAATTACAACCAAAACACTCCCACATGGCCCTTATCTTCTTCCATATATAGTCACTCTGGTAAGCTCTGGCTGGAGGATTCCATGAGGTCTCAGCCAAAGACAGTGTCCAAAATAGGCTCCCTTGCCCCTATTTTGCCTAAAGTCAGGGTGGCCTGGACACCCTTTCCATGAACCAGAAGTGATCAATTAAGCCTCCCATTAATACTGCTCTGTTTCTCCAATTTGAGGCCTACTGACTTTCAGGTATAGATTCTTTATGTGATTTGAAGTCATGCGAAAACCCAAGCACCTCTGCAGGGCTTTGAAGAACTCATTTGACCCAAAGAATACCTATTCTCACTTGATGGAGCTCAGGAACCTAACAGAGGAAGGCGGGAGACTTCATCCACAATGACTGATCTTTTGGCAATTATGGTTTTGGATGCAGACATGGGATCATTCTTTAGATCCATCAGGTGCTGCGAATCAAAGTCACAGCCACATACAAGGCCAAGAGGCTAATTCAGACACATCCCTTTCCAAAGCAATTAAGCAAAGAGCCACAGGTGATGCCTATTCATTTCCATTTGAAAACTGTATTCTTCAGGCTTCACAAAGGGGTGGCCTGAGTCAAAGTCCTTCCTGACATTCTGGGCAACAGAACAAAAGGTAAACAAAAGGCCCAAAGCAGGGTATATCCACTGAGACTTTCCTGGTCACACTGATATCTGAGTTTTCTGAGATGCTTGCCATTCCCTTCAGCTACCCTGTACATGGCCATGTCAAAGACCTTGGAGGTGGTACATATCTTGGACACAAAACCATGAGCCAATTCTGGAGAGTGGCCAGAATTCAGGAAGAAAACAGGCACTTAGGAAGGTAGTAGGTATTGCCCATCCATAAGGCAAGCCGCACTCCATTCATAAATTGGGCAGGATGAATACTGGGAAGCTTTCTACTAGACAGGACATATCCATTGTTGCATTCTCTTTTCTCATGTGTACAACCACGGACACAGTGGGATACACAGACATAGAAACACTCATCTTGTCAAACGACTTACTAGAAACAGTTCATTTCAAACCAAACAAACCACCTTTCCTACCTATTATCAGAACATGAGACAAAACCACAAACCCACACTCACAAAGGCACCTCCTTCCCTCAAGTATGTGTGTGACTCTCCGGAGTTTACTCTGAGTGGTGGGCCATACTATGTTTCCCCGAAATGGCCTGTCCTCTCTCAGATCTGGTTTCCTTGGCAAACTCTGTGAAGTTGTCAGGAAAAAGTTATGAGCCACTACCTACTTTCTCAGGAAAAGTCCCTCTTCAGAGCTCTCCTGGCATTTGGCGATACTCAACTCAGTAGGTACCGAGAAAGACTGACTCTGTCCTTGGAAAATCCAAACAAGTGAGCCCACTGGGACTGGGACTGGGATTGCCTCTCAGTGTCTGGCTTCTTGGATAGCATGTTCAGAGAGTTCCATCATCAAGTAAATGAGGTATGTCACTTTCTTTGGAACTGAATGAGGCCACTGCCTTGGCAACCCCTTTGTCCTAACAGTTGCTTCCAAGGGTCCCATTAGATGGAGTCTGTCCCTACTTCCTGTGACACTTTCACAAGTTAAAATGGTATATCATCCATAGGCACCCGGGAACAGTTCTCCACACAGGCCTGGTTTGGTCCATCTTCTCTACAATTAGTAGAGAGAGGCTGATTCAGACACATCCCTTCATCCTGACCAGGTTGTTTGCCATGGAAGATGACTTTTGCTCTCTCAGGTCCTTCATATCTCCCTACAACTTCTCCAGGTATCATTTCTGCATGGACCTTTGAGGTTTTCAGTAGGTGGAAGGTCCCCTACTTTCCTGTATTTTAAGAACAACTCTGTCCCTGCTCTTCTGTAAAGTGAGATCGAGGGAACAGTGTATGTTTATGATTAATAACAGGTTCGATTTGGGTTAGGAATCATTCTGTGTGATGAATAATGGTATTTGGAACCTGTGATATTTACAAGAACATAGAGGAGAAATATAAGTATGGAAACAGAAATCTAGGCATGATTTTAAGCCCAGAATGGCATTGAGCCCTTGATTGGGATACTTAGCTTTGAATTATGTTCTGTAACCATGTCTCAGATAATTCGATATACAATGTCACAGGACCTTGTACCTGGGTAGATTGAATGTAGAAGAGAACATCTAGTCAAAAAGGGATAGTAGGTAGGATTAGGAAGATAGTCGGTATGTTTAGGAAGAAGAGTGAGTATAGGATTTGGACCAAAAGTTCTTTAGCAATAGGGTTTCGGTTAGAGAGTGAATGAAAATGTCAGCATATGTGAAGAGTCAGTCACAATGATGAACTGGGCAAAATATGTAGGAAATCAGGCATCAATAGAGACATTATGAAATCAGGCAAAGTATAAAGTGAGTGATAGGATTAGACATTTTCAAGAGGGTTGAGTTTGAATATATAATCATTGGAAGAAACAAATATGATGTCACCAATAGGAATGACATTTGAGAGCATTAGACATCCTGGACATGGATTTTTTTAGTTATCCATGTTCACTTTTCTTTTAGGCTTTGGTACAATCATAAGTGTGACCTTTACATTTTTTGTTCAGAATTTTACTGTGATAAAATGTATATGTGGATCAGGTGACATGAGTATTTCTTCCACCATTTCTGGGAGCAATATTTTGTAGAAATATACAGTAGTGTTAGGGGTACAAAGAGGTGTAGCAGATTATGCTAAGTGAAACTAGCCAATCCCTAAAAACCAAATGCCAAATGTCTTCTTTGATATAAGGAGAGTAACTACGAACAGAGAAGGGATGAAGAGGATGAGAAGACGATTAACATTAAAACAAGGATGAGAGGTGGGAAGGAAAGGGAGAGAGAAGGGAAATTGCATGGAAATGGAAGGAGACCCTCAGGGTTATACAAAATTACATACAAGAGGAAGTGAGAAGAAAGGGAAAAATAATACAAGGGAGAGAAATTTATTACAGTAGAGAGGGTAGAGAGAGAAGAGGTGAGGAGAGGGGAGGGGAGGGGGATTGTAGAGGATAGGAAAGGCAGCAGAATACAACAGACACTAGTATGGCAATATGTGAATCAATGGATGTGTAAGTGATGTGATTCTGCAATCTGTATACCGGGTAAAAATGGGAGTTCATAATGCACTTGAATCAAAGTGAGAAATATGATATATCAAGAACTATGTAATGTTTTGAAAAAGCGTAAATAAAAATTTTAAAAAAAGGAAACTAACTTCGGTGAATGATGCACGCGAATCCTAATATTTCTTCAGTAACTGACCCAGTTTAATATCAATGCAAGTAGATTCCTATGGTACATGATGTGTATTTTGACGTTTATTTTTATTCAACACTGTTACATTACAATTTCATCAGTTTATGCACATTATAGGATATATATTTCAACCACAATTTAGCAAATTTATAGGCATTTGTTTCATTTTCAATCACTTCCTGCTTCAGAACACATGTCTTCCTCCATATTTCTTGACTGGTAATTTTATGAGACTTCTTTCCAAACACATTATTTTCAATTTCCATAATCACTTTTGAAGCAAAACTCACACACACTTCATGATAAACAATAACCCTAAGATGACAATTAGATATATAACTGGTTGGAATGAATGATTGTATGTCAATATATGATTTCTTATATATATTCAGATATCAATTCAATCCATTATTTAAAGTGGAACCAGTTATATTATTTATTCACAGTATGTTCTATTCATGCATTACCTCTATATTCATAGACACAGGGTACACCACTTTGTACCCCCAATACTAATTTATATGTCTTCAAATATTGCTCACAGAAATGGTGAAAGAAATTCTCATGTCACATGATCTACATATATATTTTATCACAATAATTTTCTGGGCACAAAATGCAAAGGTCACACTTATGATTGTACCAAATCCTAAATGAAAATTGAACATGGATTACTAAAAACATCCATGTCCAGGTAGCCTAATGCTTTCAAATCTCATTTCTATTGGTGACTACATATTTGTTTCTTCCTAAGATTATGTATTCAATCGCAATCCTGTTGAAAATGTCTAAACCTATCACTCACTTTATAATTGCCTGATTTTGTAATGTCTGTATTGATATCTTCTTTTCTATATTTTCCCCAGTTCATCATTGTGACTGACTCTTCTCATATGCTGACATTTACATTCACTCTATAAATGAAACCCTATTGCTAAAGAACATTTGATCCAAATTTTATACTCACTCTTTTTCCTAAACCTACGACTGTCTTCCTAATCCTACCGACTATCTCAATTTGAGTGGATGTTCTCTTCTACAATCAATCATCCAAGGTACAAGGTCCTATGCCTTTGATTATCAATTTATCTGAGACAAACGTGCAGAACACAATTCAAAGCTTAGAATCCCAATCAAGGGCCTAATGCCCTTCTGGGCTACAAATCTTACCTAGATTTCTGTTTTCATACTTACATTTCACCTCTAAAGTCTTATAAATATCGCAGGTTCCCAATACCATTATTCATCAAGCAGAATGATTCCTAACCCAAATCGAACATGTTATTAACCCTAACCATACACTGTTCCCTCAATCTAACTTTACAGAAGCGCATGGACAGAGTTCGTCTTGCAATTCAGCAATGTAGGGGATCTTCCACGTTTTGAGAACCTCAAAGGTCCTTGCAGATTTGATCCTTGGAGAAGATGAAGGCAGCTATGAAGGACCTGAGAGACCAAAAGTCATCTTCTATGGCAAACAACCTGGGCAGGATGAAGGGGTGTGTCTGAGTAAGCCTCTCCCTTCTTAATGTCGAGAAGATGGACCAAACCAGGCCTATGTGGAGAGCTGTTCCCGCAAACTGGTGCAGCCAATTTGAAAAGCAGTATGGAGATTCTTGGGAAAGCTGGGAATGGAACCACAATTTGACCCAGCTATTGCCCTTTTCAGACTATTCCCTGAAGACCTTAAAAGAGTGAACCTCAGAGATACTGCCACATCGATGTTCGTAGCAGTACAATTCACAGTTGCTACACTGTGGACCCAATCCCGATGCCCTCTAATAGATGAATGGATAACAAAAATGTGGCATTTATACACCATGGAGTATTATGCAGCACTAAAATATGACAAAATCATGGAATTTTCAGGGAAATGGATGGTACTGGAGCAGATAATGCTTAGTGAAGCTAGCCAATCCCTAAAAAACAAATACCAAATGTCTTCTTGGATATAATGAGAGCAACTAAGTACAGAACAGGGAGGAAGAGCAGGAAGAAAAGATTAACGTTAAACAGAGACATGAGGTGGGAGGGAAACGAAGAGAAAAGGGAAATTGCATGGTAATGGAGGGAGACCCTCATTGTTACACAAAATTACATATAAGAGGTTTTGAGGGGAATGGGAAAATAAACAAGGAATGAAAAGAATTACAGTATATGGGGTAGAGAGAGAAGATGGGAGGGGAAGGGAGGGGGGATAGTAGAGTATAGGAAAGGTAGCAGAATTCAACAGTAACTAATAGGGCATTATGTAAATATATGAATGTGTAACCAATGTGATTCTGTAATCTATAATTGGGGTAAAAATGGGAGTTCATAACCCACCTGAATCCAATGTACGAAATATGATATGTCAAGAGCTTTGTAATGTTTTGAGCAACCAAAAAAAAAAAGAAAAAAAAAAGTAGCAATATATATTCCAATCGAAATTCATCATGAAATATATAAAATCCACAGATGCAAAAATATTCATTTTACTGAACATGGATTCATGTATAATGTTATTCAACTAGGAAGCTCACCCATAGGTTTAATTTTCAGTTCCAACAGCGTTTAGGAGGAGTGATCTCTTCTCACAATTTTTATCTGCCAATTCAGCTACCTCACAAGTATGTACGTGTGATACCCGGTAGGACTCTCTATGTGCATATAAAAATACATGTGCTGAATAGGCTACAGAGAAAGGGAGACCTGATTCCCATATTTGTTAACTTTAAAAACACATGTTTAATTATTTCAACAAAAAATTGACTAGATTTATAACTCCTATACTATATAATGCAAAAGGAAATTCCAACTACACACCATGCCTCCTATGAACGGCTTGTATTTCTATTCTGTTTGGGTTATTTTTTACCATCATATTAGGATTATTAGTCAGAGTCTAGTAGGGTATGGGTTAGTGTCAGGAATTCAGTATTTCAAATGGAAAATTGGAAAATAAATTCAATGTGTATGTAAATATGTGCTACACAAAAATCTTCCCACTCACATCCAGAACAATGCCTTGACATTACCTTCGCCCCAAGTAAGACACAATTAGAGTAGAAATGTGTGAAAATCTGTGTATGCATATCTGGAATGGAAAATGCTCGGGAGTTAACATACTTGGAGGTGGTAGAGGAGTTTCCAAAAGTAAGGGACAGTGTAAACATTCCACAAACATGGAGCTCTGAGAGCCTAAAAGCTATTTGAAAAACTGCCTCTGAGTTTGGGCACTTGAAATATATGTTGTTGTCAGGAGATTTGGTTTCCTTTGTAGTGAGACCATCAAAGCTGGGTCTGCATCTATGTGACCTGAAGGACATGGTTTCTTATTTTCCAATGAACATGAAGCAGCAGTGCTGAATCCTCTCTTTGTAGTTAAACTGTGGTCACTGTGGGCTAAGTGTCTCCCCATGTGGACTGTTAAGCCATTTGGTCATCCACCACTTTTTGTGGTATTTTTTCTGCTGCACTGGAAGTTTGGTATTTGCTTCACAAAATGCAAAGAGCTAACTGGGACACAGTGCTGGAGGGAGTTCTGTCACGTGTGGTGGTTGAGGGTCTGCAGGAGAATACACCAACCAGGCTTCTATCCCACATAAATCTCAGCAATAACCATAGCAACCTGATTCTGAACATTGCCCAGAAAGCTTTCCATATAAGAAGATGCCTTTACATATAAGGGTCTGCGGGCTGCACCATGTCGGTCACAAGCCATTTGGAAGCCAATGGCAGATCCACATGGCCACACCATGATGTTTTATCACACACCTGCCCACCCCTGCTCTAGGCCCACTACTCGGCATGCCACAAATTACTGTCATGTCTGTTCTACACCATTTTCATGAAACCCAGTCAAACAAGGCACTGTCAGGTATACTCATGATCAGCAACAGGACATCCAAAGTTTCTCCACTGCCACCTGGTAATGGGAATTTCCAAAATTTCATGGTATTTATCTAGCTATTTTTCAAGGATGAAGTTGGAGGCACTGTGGGTTTCAATTCATTCAGGAACCATTAAGTTTTGAGAAAGCTCATTTCAATGAAAGCTCTGGAGAACTCCCACAGGCAAGGCTTTCCAAAGAGTGACCAAAATGCCACATGAAGCCAGGCCAATTGAGATCTACAATGTGAGGTCCATGTGTGTTTTAACTCTCAACTATGGCTGCCAAGTCTTTCAAAATAAAATCATGTGATATGCTGGCTGAGATTCCCAGTGGTCTGTGGAAAGCCACCCTGGGCCTAGATCTCAGTTTCCAAGGGCGACTCTCATGAATGACCTTTTAAAATCCCAACACATTTCATGGAAATACTTCTCTGAGTTCAGTTCCAGAACTCAGTCTCTAAGGAGAATCACACCAGAGTTTGTTCCCAGGTGAACCCAGTCTTCCATTCCAACCGCCACAAAAATAACCACAATTAAATCCAAAACACTCCCACATGGCCCTCATCTTCTTCCATATAGACACTCATCATTATGTCTGGCTGAAGGTTACTATGAGGGTCACAGCCCAAGAAAGTGTCCAAAATAAGCTCAATTGCCCCTCATTTGCTTAAAATCAGGGTGGCCTGGGCACTTTTCCTGTGAATCAGGAGTGATGAAATATTCCTGCTGTTAAAGTGTTCCGCTTCTCCAATTTGAGTCCTACTTGCTGTCAGGTATATATTCTTTTTTTCTGATTTGTAGTCATGAGAAAACCGAAGCACCTATGGGCTAGCCTCTTCAGGGATTTGAAGAACTCATTTGACCCAAATGATTCCTATCCTCACTTGATGAAGGTCAGGAACCTAACACAAGAAGGCAAAAAATTCATCCACAATGACTGCTCTTTTGGCCATTTTGGTTTTGTAAAAACATGGGATCTTTCTTTAGATCCATCAGGTGCTGAGAATCTAAGCCACAACCTCACACAAGGTCAAGAGGCTGATTCAGACACATCCTATTCCAAAGCAATTAAGCAAAGAGCCACAGGTGATGCTCATTCTTTTCCATATGAAAACAGTTTTCATCAGGCTTCACAAATGTGTGGCCTGAGGCAAAGACCTTCCTGAAATTTAGGTTAATAGAAACATAAGTAAGCAAATGGCCCTAAGCAGGGTTTCTCCACTGAGAATTTACTGGTCACACTGATATCTGAGTTTTCTAATATGCTCCCATTCCTTCAGCTATCCAGTACATGGCCATGTCACAGAGCCTTCTGGTGATACTTGAGCCTATTCTGGAGAGTGGCCAGAATTCATGAAGAAAACAGGAACTTAGGGAGATAGTAGGTTTTGCCCATCCATAAGGCAAGCTGCAGTCCATTCATCAAATGGGCAAGATGAATGCTGGGTAGCTTTCTACTAGAGACAACACATCCATTGATGCATTCTCTTTTCTAATGTCTGCAACCACGGATACAGTGGGATACACAGATATAGAAACACTCACCATGTCAAAAGACTTTCTAGAAACAGTCCACTCCAAACCAAACAAACCGCCTTTTCTACCTATTCTCAGAACATGAGAAAACACCACAAACTCACACCCACAACAGCAAAGGCACCTCCTTCCCCCAAGTAGGTCTGTGATGATCCGGAGTGTCTTCTGACTGGTGGACCATATAATGTTTCCCCGAAATGGCCTGTCCTGTCTAAGATTTGGTCTCCTTTGCCAACTCTGTGAAGTTGTCAGGTGCCAGCGGTGAGCCACTACCTGCTTTCTCAGGATAGGCCTCTCTTCAGAGCTCTGCTGGCATTTGTCCATCCTCACATCAGTAGGTACCAAGAAAGACTGACTCTGTCCTTGGGAAAAGCAAACAAGTTAGCCCACTGGCACTTGGACTGGGACTGGCTCTGGGTGCTTGGCTTCCTGGATCCCAAGTTCAGAGAATTCTATCACCAAGGAAGTGAGGTAAGGTCACTTCCTTCAGGAACTGAATGAGGTCACTGCTTTGGTAACAACTTTGTGCTAACAGTTGCATCCAAGGTTCCCATGAGATGGCGGCTGCCCCTACATACTGTAACATATTCAGAAGTTAGAATTCTATATCAACCATAGGAACTCGGGAACTGCTATGCACACAGGCCTGGTTTGGTCTCTCTTCTCTACAATAAGAAGAGAGAGGCTGATTCAGACACATCAATTCATCCTGACCAGGTTGTTTGCCATGGAAGATGACTATTGCTCCCTCAGGTCCTACATAGCTGCCTACATCTTCTCCAAGGATCATTTTTCCATGGATCTTTGAGGTTCTCATCAGGTGGAAGGTCACCTATATTCCTATATTGTAAGACCAACTCTCTCCCAGCTCTTCGGTATGTTATATTAAGGGAAGAGTTTATGGTTATGTGTAATAACAGCTTTGATTTGGGTTAGTAATCATTCTGCGGGATGAATAATGTTATTGGCAACCTGCGATATTTACAAGAGTATATAGGTGACATCTAAGTATGAAATCAAAAATTTAGGTAAGATTTGAAACCCAGAAAGGCATTGGGCCCTTTAGTGGGATACTTGGCTTTGAATTATGTGCTGCACATTTGTCTCAGATAACTCAATATACAATGGCATAGGACCTTGTAACTTGGATGATTGAATGTTGAAGAGAACATCCAGTCAAAAAGAGATAGTAGGATTAGGAACGTAGTCGGTAGGCTTAGAAAGAAGAGTGAGTATAGGATTTGGAACAAAAGTTCTTTAGCAATAGGGTTTTGGGTAAAGAGTGAATGTAAATGTGAGCACATGTGAAGAGTCAGTCAAAATGACGAACTGGGAATAACATGTAGGAAAGCAGATATCAATAGAGACATTAGGAAATCAAACAAAGTATAAAGAGAGTGATAGGATTAGACATTTTCAACAGGCTTGAGGTTGAATATATAATCTTAAGAAGAAACAAATATGTAGTCATCAATTGGATTGACATTTGAGAGCATTAGGCAACCTGGACATGGATGTATTTAGTAATCCATGTTCACTTTCCATTTAGGCTTTGGTACAATCATAAGTGTGACCTTTACTTTTTGTGTCCAGAATATTCTGTGATGTAATGTATATGTGGATCAGGTGTCATGAGTATTTCTTCCACCAATTCTAGGAGCAATATTTTGAAGACGTATAAATTTGTATGGGGGTACAAATAGGTGTACCTGTATTTATGAATATAGAGTTAATGCATGAATAGACCATACTGTGAATAAATAGTATAACTGTATCCACTTTAAATAATTGATTGAATTGATATCTGAAAATACATAAAAAATGTTATATTGATATACTATCATTCATTCCAACCAGTTATATATCTAATGGTCATCTTAGGGTTATGGTTTATCATGAAGGGTGTTTGAGTTTTGTTTCAAAAGTGATTATGGAAATCAAAAGTAATGTGTTTGGAAAGAAGTCTCATGAAAAGATCAGTCAAGAAACATAGAGAAATACATGAGTTCTGGAGAAGGAAGTGATTGAAAGTGAAACAAAGGCCTATAAATTTGCTAAATAGTGGATGAAATATATATCCTATGATGTGCATAAACTGAAGAAATAGTAATGTACCAGTGTTGAATAAAAATGAACGTCAAAATACACATCATGTCCCATAGGAATCTACTTGCATTGATGTTAAACTAGGTCAGTTACTGTAGAAATATTAGAATTTGTATGCACCTTTCACTCAAGTTAGTTTTCAGTACTAGGAAACAAATATGTATTTCAGGTTGATGAATATTTCTGAGAATAATCTTGTGAAAAGTTGATTATTAATCCACATACATGAACATGAATGAATTTTGGGAATGTATATAAGAGTCATAAATTTCATATTTTGAAAAATCTGGAGAGTGTGTGTATATATATACACACACAAAGACAGACATTAAAAAGTAGCAATATATATGTCAATCGAAATTCACCATTAAATTTTCATCATTCACAGATACAAAAACATTCATTTTACTGAACATGGATTTATGTATAATGTTGTTCAACTAGGAAGCTCACCCATAGCTTGAATTTTCAGTTCCAAAAGTGTTTAGGAGGAGTGATCTCTTCTCACCATTTGTATCTGCCAAGTCAGGCACCTCACAAAAATATACGCGTGTTATCAGGTAGGATTCTACATGTGCATATAAAAATACATGTGCTGAATAGGCTACAGAGAAAGCGAGAGAGGAATTCACATATTTATTAACTTTAAAAACACATGGAGAACTATTTCAATTAAATGTTGACTAGATTTATAACACCTACCCATTATCTTGCAAAAGGCAAGTCCAATATACCCCATGCCTCCTCTGAACTGCTTGTATTTCAATTCTGTTTGGGTTATTTTTCTCCATCATATTAGTATTAGTATTTAGAGTCTAGTAGGGTATGGGTTATTTTCAGGGATAAAGTATTTTGAATGAAAAATTGGAAAATGAATCCAATGTGTATGCAAATATGGGGTATTCAATAATCTTCCCACTCTCATCCAGAACAATGCCTTGACATTACCTTTGCCCCAAGGAAGACACATTTAGAGGACAAGAGTTAGAAATTCTGTGAATACATATCTGGAATGGAAAATGCTCAGGAGTTCACAACCTTGGAGGTGGTAGAGGAGTTTCCAAAAGTAAGGAACAGGGGTGATCACCCAACCTGATCTTTCATTAATATTGGGAGCCATCTTGCCACAAAGCCATGGAAAGATAATTTTTGCTTTACTATAAATTACTGCAAATTCTGAACCTGCTTGGAATGCCTGCCCATTCCTTGAACTCACCCATGCCTGGAGTTCTGACCATATCGCAGCCCTCTCTGAAACTTTAGTGACACCTCATAAATATTGTCCTTCCCTGGCCAGACAACGACCCTCTCTGAGGCTCTAATGGTCTTCATAATTTCTGATGCTGGGGCAGCAAAAAAAATGTAAACTACAATTAGTGTGATGCTTGTCAAAGTTCTGTTTTCTGAAACTTCCTTTTTGTGTAACTTTTTGGGCTATAAAGCTGGGGTGTAGGAAAGGTGGGGATGCTGTCTTTTTTCCACCGTTTTGAGAAGGAGAGTCAGCCCGGCTGGTTGAACTAATAAGCTTGCCTTAATTTGATTTTAATTGGGGTCAGTGTTTTTTTTCTTGCGTCCTGGTCTAACATTTTGGAGTTCCCCAGCGAGATGACCCAACCAGATCACAAGACCAGACTGCTGGAAATTCTGAAGCTGGCCTTTCCTCCAGGGCTCAGATCTGGAGAGCCAAGTTCCAAGGCCTTGGAGTGAGCCTTTGGTCCGGGGAGCACTGCACTGAACCATCACACTAAAACTATTAGCAAGCACCTGGTGGAGGAAGCCTCCATAGGTAAGTGGTGCCATTATAACATCTGATATCTGGTTAAGTGAGATGTCTTCTGATGACAGAGAGGTGGCCTCGGGAGGCTCACATATACTCCTGTCCTGGACAGTAACAAGAATTGTCCTGTCCTCTGTTCTGTTCTGTAGGGAATTTCTCTGAAAGAGTAGAAAGGTGCAGCCGGGCACGCAGGAGCTCCTATCCCGAAGCTTCAGCAAGACGTTGCATTGCTCCTCTGTTTTTCTGTATCTTCGCCAGGTTTGTGTTTCTTTGTGTTTTGTTCTGTGTTTTATATGTTTCTGTTTGTTTGTTTTTGTGCATCTTGTTGTGTGATTTCTGTGGTTAAAACCTTAAGGATATTGTATGTAAAAAATGGATAATAAAGAAGTAAGCCTGACACCCCTTTGGACAGTGTTCTAAGGAACTGTGAAGAAGTTTACACCCCTTTGTTAATCAGGATAAGAGAAGCCCCTAGCTGGCTGCCTGGAGCACACCCACTGCACAGGGCAATGCCTGCTGTTGACCTAAAAACAGAGTATCTCACAGGTTAACAATGGAAACTCCTTTAAAACCCCTTGTCGCTCCAGATCAAGAGAGTCACAACCTTTGTGCAGAGTTCTCTGTGTTTCTGCTTTGTTAGCAAAGCAGTAAACCTCCCTTTTTATTTTTCTCAAACCCTGTCCTCATTATTATATAGGTATTAATTCGCTTCAAGGTCAGGAACCGAACTTTAAGTTACAAATTTTGATAAACCCCCCCCCCCCACGCCCAGGAACTTTTTGAAAGCTGACTACTGAAATGTTAGGAGATGGAGCGTGCTTGGGGTGGAACCAAACCAGAGGAGCTAATCCTGTAAGTAAAAGGAGGGACTGAGGGACTCCCAGCAGCTGCCAAAGCCTTGTTGCTTCAGGGAATTCCCTCTTTACTTCCCTGCACTGTAAGGATTATGCCACCACTTTCTTCTTAAAAAACAGAAAAAGAAAAAGGGACACTAAATGCAGTAAAGTCACCATGGAGACCCTTGATATTACATTTCAGGTTGCTACTCTGTGAAAACATCTGATCCTCTTGTGGGGAAATCTATCGTGCCACTGGTGTAGGAGATTTTTCTCTTATCTGCTCTGTTTTTAAGGCTTCTGTCTGTCGGCCATAGTCTGGAGCTCCTTTCTGTCTGTCTTGTGTCTTTGTTTCTGGCCCTCTAAGACATGTGGAATAATGTGCTGATATTATAAATTGTTTCTTGGGAATGATCTTAGCTCAATGTGTGTTTAAATGATGATGTTTTATTGTAACAATCTGGTATCTGAATGGGTTTTTGAAGCATTGCTCAATCTTGCAGTTAAAATTCGGGTTTAGGTAATTGTTTAGTTTATGATTTCAGATAATTCATGCCAGATAACTTAAATTCTTAGGATGGAAAACGAAAGAACTCTACTTCCAAGTTGGAAACAAACTTCAAAAATATTCAGTTTTGTTTTTCACTAATTTTGAATTGGGTAGACTGGGAAAATGTCACAGTGTGTACCAGTGCATTCATTTGGACAAGGATAGTAAATCATAGTAAGGTATCTGTTGACAAAACAAGATGTAAAGATATAAAATTTTGTGAATTTTATCTTAAAATTGTATCAAATTTTCAACATCCGAATCTGAAAATTATGGTTAAAATGCCTTAGGCCTGAGGTGTCTGCTCAGAATAGCAGTTTTTTCCTGCTCCTTCCAGACCTCAGCCAGGACTTATGTTGAAATGCAAATGAAAGAAGCCTGCAAGATCAGTAGGAGACTGATCTGAGGCCTAAGGGGCAAAAAAAAAGTTGAATTGTATGGTATTTACTAATTACTGGCCAGTCATTTTTTCCAGGACTCTAATTTTTTTCCTTAGATTCTGTATTTTTTTTTGAGCTCATGATTTTGATCATACAGACCTAGGTTAATGTTTTTGTGATCATTTCTATCTTTGACCAACAGTGGAGTTTTTGAAACATTTCAATGGAGATTTCACCTGAAAAAAGCTACAAGGCCTTTACTATTATTATGTGTGCACACATTTGTTATGTGTTGTATGTCTATATATCCATATATCCGTATATCATATTGATGATATGCAAATTAAAATATATAAGGAACACTCATAAAAAAAGCACTCATAAAAACAAATTTTAAAATTGGATTCAAAGATATTTAATTCACCTGATTTAATTGGTTCAATTTAAATTGGATAGACAGATAAAAATAAATGTCTTTAAATTTAAGCTTACAAGTTTTTCTAGGTGTTCAAAAATCTAATAAAATATTAATGCCGACAAAAGGTCTAATATGCCTTGGTTCTAGGACTTTTCCTTCAACACAAAAAATGGCTTACACTGTTCAATACATTTGTCTAATATTTTGAAAAATAAGTAATGTAAATTTGATATGGGATTACTCATTAATGAGTACTTTTGTTAGATATCTGGTTGATTTACTAAGGTCTGTATAAGTTTGTCCTAAAGTCTGTATAAGATTGTAAAAATCAGTCATGTGTTAAAGAGACAAAAATTTTTTAAACATAAGTTTAGCAATAACATTGTGTTTATTAAGTTTTATTTTTTCTAGAGCTAGCAACCATAAAAATTAAACAACTGATTAAATAAGAACTGTTATTTTAAAGCACTTTACTGCCATTTCTTTAAAAGCTAAACTTGGTTAATATAGAAACATCAATGCAATTGTGATGCTATTAATGTGCTTATATTTTCCAGGTATACAAGTCTGTAAGGTAGAAACTTTAAAAGAGCATTACATCAAGCTGGTGTTCTGAAGTTGTATGGTAAAAAAATATATTGGGGATTTATTTACCTGTTATCAATAAGATATGTAAACTTTTATGTTACTTTTTACATTGGGGAACAATTTATATGTATTTTTAAATTAATGAGAGCCTAATCTATGTAAAGGTTAAAAAGTTTCAGCCTTTCTTTAATTAATGTTTTAAATGTTATATCATATGGTGTTAACTAATGTTCATGTGACCTCAAAAAATTTATGTAAACTTTGTAAAATGATATTTTAAAAACAAAGATTAGCTTTAGAACTAAAACACTTAAGATTTATAAAGAGCACTGCCTTACCTGAGATAAGGCTCTGTGTCCCATCTTACTATATGTGAGAATGACTACGAAAGCAGTAGGTCAAATGTTATTTCATTTAAAGTTATGTTCAAAAGTTTTTTTGTTTTGTTTTGTTTTGTTTTTTCATTCAAGATTACTAGCATCTCAAACAGGGGATGTAATGTATAACTCAGCCAAAAAATTTAGGGTAGCTATTACAAGAACAAGTATGTTTACTCTTGTTAATTTTATTTTGTAATTTCCTTATAGGTGACATAAAGATTCCCTGTTAGTGTTTTCCAGAAGTGTTGCTTTAAGAACACAGCATGGGTTAATTTAAGATAATAAGCCATCACCTACAAGACAGACAGAATAATACAGATCCCAATTAATAAAAAGATAAATAATTTTAAATTATAGACATTAAAGCCCAGAACTCTTAATATAAGGCTGTTAAAATTTATATGATGGATGTTTAAGATTAGGTTTTAAAATTAAAGTTAAATGAATAGGGACAAGAAAACCAATATTTGGCTCTTGCCCTCTGAGTCAGTCTGTATCCAGAGAACAGCGGACTTCTCTAAAGAGCTTTGCAACTCTGAACCACATAACCTCCTGATCAGGGAGATTAATAAGACCACTGGAGAACAGAAAGCCAATCAGTGCATTGCTACAAAGAGGAGAGTCATCAGAGAAGGGAGACATCCCTGATGCTTCCAAGGGAAGCCACATGGCCAAGGAAGACCTGGACCCACCTAGTGCAAATGGCACTAGCAAAACTGAGAAGCTGCTCTCAAGTTCCACCAGGAATGACTCCCATAAAAGCTCAGCTGACTGTTCACAATATATAGAAACAAAAGTCAGTTTGACTGCTTCATCTTAAACACTTAGCAAAGACAGTTAAAAACAAAATACAGCCATTCCTGGGCATTTTATATAATAATAGTAATAATATATTAAGGTATTCACTTCATGTTAGCCTCCCAAAATAAGTAAGACTGGAGGATACAAAGAAGGATTCTCAGACAGGAATGCCTGATAACTATAAAACGAGACTATCAAAAGGATTTGCCAGAAGCAGAAGTTTTTAGTTTAAGGCCTACAGATATTCTTAACCTAAACACATAGGCTTGGTATTTGTTAGTATGATTATCCAGCCCTGAGTAAGAGAATTAAAGGTTTCTCTATTAGACACAGAGGTCATACTAAAAGGATTTTGCAAGATCAGATGACATTAAATTATTAAACTGTATCTTATGGGGAGGGACAACTGTAACACTAAAAGTTAAACATTAAGTTGACAGTCCTGATAACTGGGGATATTAAAGACTGGTGAGGGACCTTCTATACAGTGACATGTTCCAGCTGCTGCAACATTTATTCAGTACTCATGTTTTTTGTTTCTCTCATAGAAGAACCCATCCCCAGATGACTTTACAACCTGTTCTTCCACAACCAGACTTCAAACCGAACTGACTTCTAAAAGGCGACTCATGTCCCTCAGGCCGTGCCCCCTCACGTCACCCTCTCTCAGCTAAGAAGAAGCCAAAATGAGTGACGCCTTTCTTCTTACAACAATGAAGACAAAAATGAATAGAATATCAATATAAGTAATTAATTAAGTCAGGTAAAATCAGGGATACCTGTTTTTGGTTGAGTTCAAAAAATAGGGAGACTGTTACCTGAGGGATTAAAATTCCCACAGTGCTCTTTCCTTACCCTATCAAAGATTTGAAAGGCACACATTAGAAAAGGGGGGAATCATAGACCCAACCTGATCTTTTATTAAAATTGGAGCCATCTTGCCACAAAGCCATGAAAAGATAATTTTGACTTAACTATAAATTACAGCAAATTCTGAACCTGCTTGGAATGCCTGCCCGTGCCTTGAACTCACCCATGCCTGGCTCTGTGACCAGATAGCAGCCCGCTCTGAAAATTTATTGACACCTCATAAATATTGGCCTTCCTTGGCCAGACAACATTCTCTGAGGCTCTAATGGTTCTCATAAATTCTGATGTTGGGGCCAGCAAAAAAAAAAAAAAATGTAAACTACCATTAGTGTGATGCTTATCAGAGTTCTGTTATCTGTAACTCCCCTTTTGTGTAACTTTCTGGGCTATAAAGCTGGGCTGCAGGAAAGTTGGTGTTGCTCTCTTGTTCCCGCCGTTTTTGGAGGGAGAGGCAGCTGGGGTGGTGGAAATAAAAGCTTGATTTAATCTGATTTTAATTGAAGTCAGTGGTCTTTTCTTGCGACCTGGTCTAAAAGGTAAACACTCCACAAACATGGAGCTCTGCCGGACTAAAGACTTCTTGAGAAACTGCCTCTGAGGATGGGCACGTGACATATATGTTGTTGTCAGGAGCTTTAGCTTTCATTCTAATGAGACCATCAAAGCTGGGTCTGCATCTATGTGTCCTGGAGGACATTGTTTCTATTTTTCCAAAGAACATGAGGCAGCAGTGCTGACTTCTCTCTGTAGGAAAACTGTGGCCACTGAAAGCTAAGTGTCTCCGCATGTGGACTGTGAAGCCATTTGGTCATCCTCCACTTTTCATGGTGTTTCTTTCTACTGCAATGGGAGTTTGGTATTTGCTTCATGAAATACAAGGAGTTCAACTGGGACACAGTGCTGGAGGGAGTCCTGTCACTTGTGGTGGGTCAGGGTCTGCAGGATAATGCACCAACCAGGCTTCTATCCCACATAGCTACCCCCTTGACCATAGCAACTGGATTCTGAACATTGCCCTGAAACATCTCCATATAACAAGATGCCTTTAATGGAGTGGTTTCAGACATATTAGTGATTTCTGTCTGCACCATGTCAGCCACAAGTCATTTGGAAGTCAATGGCAGATACACATGGCCCGACCACAGATGTTTTATCACAAACCTGCACACAACAGCTCTGGACCCACTACTCAGCAGGCCCCAACATACTGGCATCTCTGTTCTACAACATTTTCATGAAACCCAGTCAATCAAGGCACTCTCTGGTATACTCATGATCAGCAACAGGACATCCAAATATTCTCCAGTTGCAGGTGGTCATGGGAATTTCAAAAATTTCAGAGTATTTATCTAGCCATTTCCTAAAATGAAGTTGGGGAAACTGTGTGTTTCAATTCATTAAGGAACCATTAAATTTTGAGGAAGCACATTTCAAGGAATATTCTGGAGAACTCTCACAGGCAAATCTTCCCAAAGAGTGGCCAAAAGGTCACATGAAGCCAGGCCCATTGAGGTCTACAATGTGAGGTACATGTGTGTTTTGACTCTCAACTATGGCTGCCAAGGTTTTCAGAATAAAATCATGTGATATCCTGCTGAGATTTCCAGTGCTCTGTGGAAAGCCACTCTGGGCTTAGATCTCAGTTTCCAAGGGAGACTCTCATGCGTGGCCTCCTTAAATCCCAACACAATTCATGGCAATACTTCTCTGATGTCAGTTCCATAACGCAGTCTCTAAGAGGAATCATACCAGAGTTCAAGTCCAGGTGGATCCAGGCATCTCTTAAAACCACCACACAAATGACCACAATTAAAACTAAATCACTCCCACATGGCCCTCATCTTCTTCCACGTAGACACTCATCATGAACTCTGGCTCGAGGTTTCCATGAAGGGCACAGCCAAATACACTGTTCAAAATAAGCAGCCTTGCCCCTCATTTGCATAAAGTCAGGGTGGCCTGGACACCCTTCCTGTGAACCAAGAGTGATCAAATAGGCCTGCTCTATAACTGCTCCGCTTCTCCAATTTGAGGCCAAATGACTGTCTGGTATAGATTCTTTATGTGAATTGATTTCATGAGAAAACCCAAGCACCTATCGTCTAGCCTCTGCAGGGCTTTGAAGAACTGACTTGACCCAAAGATCCCTATTCTCACTTGATTTAGCTCAGGAAGCTTACAGAGGAAAGCGAGACTCTTCATCCACAATGACTGCTCTTTTGGCCATTTTGGTTTTGGATGACACTTGGAAACTTTCTTTAGATCCATCAGATGCTGAGAATCTAAGCCACTGCTGTCACAACGGGCCAAGTGGCTGATTCAGACACATCCCTTTCCAAACCAATTAAGCAAAGAGCCACAGGTGATGCCTATTCATTTCCATTTGAAACCTGTTTTCTTCAGGCTTCACAAAGGGGTGGCCTGAGGCAAAGACCTTCCTGACATTCAAGGTAATAGAAACATAAGTAAGCAAATGGCCCAAAGCAGGGTTTCTCCACTGAGACTTTACTGGTCACACTGATATCTGAGTTTTCTGAGATGCTCCCATTGCCTTCAGCTATCAAGTACATGGCCATGTCACAGAGCTTGGAGGTGGTACATATCTTGGACACTAAACCATAAGGCTATTCTGGAGAGTGGCCAGTATTCAGTAGGAAAAGAGGAACTTAGGAAGATAGTAGGTGTTCCCCATCCATAGGGGAAGCCGCTCTACATTCTTAAATTGGGCAGGATGAATGCTGGGAAGCTTTCTACTAGACAGGACAAAACCATTGATGCATTTGCTTTTCAAATGTCTACAACACGGATACAGTGGGATACACAGACATAGAAACACTCGTGTTGTCAAACGACTTTCTAGAAACTTTCCAGTCCAAACCTACAAACTGCCTTTCCTACCTATTCTCAGAACATGAGATAAAACCACAAACTCACACCTACATTAACAACAGCACCTCCTTCCCCCAAGTATGTCTGTGACTATCCTGAGTGTCCTCTGACTGGTGGGCCATACTATGTTCCCCTGAAATGGCCTGTCTTGTCTCAGATCTGGTCTTCTTTGCCAACTCTTTGAAGTTGTCAGAAGCCATGGTTGAGCCACTACCTGCTTTCTCAGAAAAGTCCCTCTTCAGAGCTCTCCTGGAATTTGGCCATCATCACATAAGTAGGTACGAAGAAAGACTGGCTCTGTCCTTGGTAAATCCAAACAATTGAGACCACTGGGACTAGGACTGGGACTTGCTCTTGGTGGCTGGCTTCCTGGTCCCAAGTTCAGAGAGTTCCATCACCAAGGAAGTGTGGTAGGTCACTTCCTTCAGCAACTGAATGAGGTCACTGCCTTGGAAAACCACTTTGTCCTAACAGTTGCTTCCAATGGTCCCATGAGATGGAGGCTGCCCCTACTTCCTGTGACACTTTCACAAATTAGAATGGTATATCAACCATAGGCACCTGGGAAAAGCTCTGTACACAGGCCTGGTTTGGTCCATTTCATCTACATTAAGAAGAGAGAGGCTGATTGAGACACATTCCTTCATTCTGACCAGGTTGTTTGACATGGAAGTTGACATGGAGTTGACTTTTGCTCTCTAAGGTCCTTCATAGGTGAAAAGGTCGGTCAAAAGTCGGAGGAAAAGACCATCAAGGGACTGTCTCATGTCACAACAAAGAGTTTATTGGGAGTCCAGCATGCTGGGGCTCAAAGCTAACTTCAGAGGAGCAAAGAACATAGAGCCCCAAGAACAACTTGAGCAGAGTTTATATACATTCTTTAGAGAGGGCAGGGACTTTACATACATCATAGCCTCCTTTAGGAAATCAACATATACCACGGGAAAATCAAATAACAACTCTAAAACATGATTAGCACATTCATTGGCGGGAAGAGGTCGGGTAGGGGGTGATTGGTTAGCCCTGAGAAGGGGTATACGTTTAAACTGATTGGTTGAAGCCCTGAGATGTATACGTGGTGAGATGCACGGTTTCTGGGAAGGGGTTGTTAAGTAACTAGGTGGTCAGGGAAGATTTCAACACACATCTAATTGGCAGTTCCGGGAATTGTCTTAACTGCCACAGGAATTTCAGGTTCTGAGTGCAGCTTGGAAACTTTACAAAACCTGGTTCTTTATGTTTCAATTTCAATTTCTTTTATTCTTTCATTTCCCACTCCTTTTTATTACTACTTTTAATCTTAAAAGTAATAAATCATAATTATTGCAGGGTCTCACATTTTATTTCTGCCAGTGGAGCGTATTTCTGTCTGATTACAATGAGTTTTTCCTGCCCAATTTGAGCCTGGAGAAAGGAAACTATGCGGTTAAGCAAACAAGGTCCTACAGTTAGCAACACCATAAGGATGATCAGGGGTCCAGCTAAGTCTGATAGGAGTGTAGTTAACCAGGCGGACTGGGTAAACCATAACTCAAACCACCCTAGTTGAATCTCCCTATCTCTCTGGTGCTCTTTCAAGGCATTTTCTCAATTTACTCATGGATTCTTTTACAACTCCAGTATGGTCAGCATAAAAACAACATTTTTCTCTCAGTGCAGCACAGAGGCCCCCCTAACTGATAAAGAGGCTGTCTAATCCTCGCCTGTTCTTTAAAACAACTTCAGAGAGAGAAGTTAAGGATTCCTGCAGCGCTGTGATGGTGGTCTCTAACGTCTTCAAGTCTTTATCTATTGCTGTTTCTAATTGGGCCATTTGTTTGACCCACGTATCATAGCAGCTGGTCCCGTACCCACTCCTGCAGCAGTTCCTATCCCCAATAGGATGGCAGGAGTAAGGGACACTGGCTCCCCGCAAAATCAGGGTTGTTTCTCCCCCTAGTAGACCTTCAAATGATTCTACATCATAATAGAGCACCCTGGGGAGTATCTGCACCATTACACAATAATTTAGAGAGCTGTCAAATACCTGGGCTGAAATGCAAGGAGTTCTGACTGTGTGGAGTTCAGTACAATAAAGGTTCCTTTAATTAGTTCCCAGGGGGAGGAGTCAGCTGTACTCTGGACTGGGGAAGTAGGCAAAGACGGAAACCGGGAAGTATGAGATGGTAGAGGGGTTCTGGTAGATCTAGGCATGGGAGGTTTAGGAGGCTTAATTCCTGGGTTGAGGGGATTGGGCTCTATTGCTGTGATATTTTCTTCCTTTTTAAGCCGGATGGTGAACCAGTGACCAAAGTCATAACGAGGGCCATAAATATAGAATCGCATTCCCCACGTATTTCCCATAGGCCATGTTGTTCCGAGGTAGCCCCTTCCTTTGGAATTGAAAGTTAAAATGAGGGGGTAACATAGACTATTCTTTCCACAGTGAGTTTTTGACACCACTTGGCTAGCAGCACATTTCTTGGGATCAATCAAGGTGTCATTTCTTCCTTCCTGAATGGTACTGTCGGGGGAGTTTGTGTTCCACCATGCAGCTCCCGTTTGTTCACAACCCCAAGATCTACAATAAAAGTCATTGTGTCCTCTACAGGTTTGGGCCTGTTTGCGGCTTTGGAAATCATCTGAGCAAACATAAAAATCAAGATTGGCTAGTTTACACCTGAGCTGGGGGAGATGATTTCCATAATTCATGGGGTAAGGTGGTCTATGTTGCCCTGGTTTGGGGTTGAGTGGGATCTCTGTGGGGGTCCTCTATGTCAGGGAGATCCCAGTCAGAGAGGCCTATGGCAAGCTGACAAATGTCCGGGTGGAGAGATGGCCATCAAGTCCATATGGTGGCTGTATGTGAAATAGACCACACTACTTGCCCAGTAGGATTTATAACTTGCCATTGTTAATGAACAGGCTGATGGGGATTAGGACTGCTGGTGGTCAGGGGAAGAATCCATAGCCCTACCCACATGACAGACACACAACTTGAGACAGTTACCAGTCTGTTCCAGTTTCCAGCCAGAGTCTGGACAGGGCGCAGGCTTGAGATGGGAGGCATGGATCCAGGAAGTGATCCCATCCACTTTCACCACTGTGGGTGTTATAAGCAGCACCTGGTATGGTCCTTTCCAGCGGGGTTCCAGGGATGACACCTAATACCATCTCATGTAGACAAAGTCTCCCACTTGATATCAATGTGGGGTTCCCTCATCTCCAGGCTGATAAGCAGTGGCCAACTGTTTCCACAGGTATCGCTGGGTGCTGGGTTTGTTCAAGGGCTTTAAGTCTGTCAAGAAAGAGTGTGTGAAAGGAATCATTAAGTCTCAGAGTTGGGGTTAGGTCCCTTACTGGAGGAGGGGCACCATAGAGAATTTCATAAGGGGTGAGTTTACACAAAGAGGCAGAGGGCGTTTTTCTTGCACAAAACAGTGCTTAAGGTAGGAGCATAGTTCAATTTTTTTATGCCGGTCTCCAAGCTTTATTTCATTAAGGTCTCTTTGATGGTTCTATTCATCCTTTCTACCTGTCCTGAGCTCTGGGGTCTATAAGCACAATGTAACTTCCAATTAATCAACAGTGTCCTGGGGATTAATTGGAAGTTACAATCAATCCTGACTTACCTGGGCCACGAATGCCAGTCCATTATCAGACCCTATTACCTTAGGCAGGCTGAACCTTGGGAAAATGTCTTATAGAATCTTTTTGACCACCCTCTGAGCCTTTTCTTTCTTCATGGGGAAGGCTTCAACCCATATTGAAAAAATATCTACAAAGACTAGGAGATATTTAAGTCCATACCTTCCTGGCTTAATTTCAGTAAAGTCCACTTACCAGAATTGTCCTGTTCTGGTTCCTCGTAAGCGCTTCCCTGCAGGAAGCTTGGATGGGTAAGCATTAACTAATTGGCAGACTTGACAAGCTCTAGTCACCTGCTAAGCTATTTCTTTCCTCTGTGAGTCAGTCAATAATAAGTCCTTTCTCCGGTCCTTTAGGAGTGCCTATAACTTTTTTGAGCCTAAGTGGGTGAGTTGGTGTACGTCTTTGACATAAAGGTGGGCTTTTTGAAATAGTAAACTTGACTCTGTAGGGTTCCAGAGTCCTGTATCTGTCTCCTCAGATGATAAGTTGCCTGAATATTCCAGTGCGGCCAAATCTCCTGATTGTTGTTCCCCCCGGTGTGGAAAAAGTTAACAGAGTCACTCCGTTTAGGGCTGCCTATTAAGCTTCCTCATCTGCCCTTCTGTTTCCAACCGCCACGGGGTCGTTTCCCTTCTGGTGCCCTGGACAGTGCACTATACCTAGTTCCTTAGTGCCCTGCACTTCTGAGAGAAGGTGGAGGATCTCATCTTTGTTCTTTATTTCTTTCCCAGCAGAGGTTAATAGCCCCCTTTGCTGGTAAATAGCCCGGTGCACATTAGCATTGGCAAATGGATAGCGGCTATAATTGTATATGGTGGCCCTTTTGCCTGTTGCTAGTTCCAATGCTTTCGGAAGTGCAATCAGTTCTGCCTTTTGGATTGATGTCTCTTCTGGGAGACCAGAGGACCAGATGACATTAGTTTTGCTAACTACTGCTGCTCCAGCCCGCCACTTACCATCTTAGAGGAAGCTGCTCTCATCTGTAAACCATACGACTTCTGGGTGAGGCAGTGGCTGGATCTTTCAAGTCTCATCCTATACTGGTTTCCTCTGCCAGTATGTGTTGACACTTATGAGTGATGGGTCCTGATGATTCTTCTGGCAGCAGTGTAGCCAGGTTGAGTGGAGCAGGGTGTAACAGAGTTATTCTGTCTTTGCTAATCCAGAGGCTCTGGTAGTGGTTTATTCTGGAGTTTGATAGCCACCTCTCTGGAGGCTGACAGATGATGCTCTCCAGGGCATGGGGGGCTATAATGGTTAGCTTCTGTTCCAACGTTCATTTATGAACATCTTTTTTTAGAAGGGCTGCCGCTGCTATAGCTCTTAAGCAATGGGGCCACCCGCTAGCCACTGGGTCCAATTTTTTTGATAAGAATGCTACCGGCCTTTTCCAAGGTCCCAAAGTCTGAGTGAACACACCCAGTGCTATTCCGTTCTTTTCCTCGATGTAGAGAGTGAAGGGTTTTTCTACATCTGGGAGTGCTAAAGCCGGAGCAGATAGCAGCACCTTTTTTTGACATTATCAAAAGCTTGTTGGTGCTCAGGGGTCCATTTGAAATGGGCATCCCCATTTATAAGCGTGTATAAAGGGGCAGCCAGAGATGCAAACCCAGGAATCCATAACCTGCAAAAGCCGGCAGTCCCAAGAAACTCTCTGAATTGTCTCTTATTAGATGTGGGCGGTATCTGCACAACGGTTTGTGTTCTGGGCTCACTGAGCCATCGTTTGCAACCCCTAAGAGAATAACCCAGGAAGATTACTTCTTGCTGACAAATTTGGTCCTTTTTGCAGAAGCCCTATATCCAAGCCGAACAAGCTCGGATAATAGTGCTTGGGTCCCAGACTCATAGTTCTTCTTGGTGTTGGCTGCCAGTAGCAGATCATCCACATATTGGAGTAGGGTGACTTTGGGGTGTGCAGTTCTGAAGCCCTGTGGAGGGCTTCATCAAAGATAGTGGGGGAGTTTTTGAACCCCTGTGAGAGTCTAGTACAGGTTATGTTAAAGTTTCCTGGTCTATCCACTCGAAAGCAAACAGAAACTGATTGTCCTTATGTAGGGGCAAGCAGAAGTTAGCATCTTTTAAGTCCAGCACAGTGTACCATTCCCGCTCCAGATTCAGAGTGCTAAGCAAATTATATGGATTGGGTATTGTTGGGTGAATGTCCTGCACTCTGTTGTTTATCTTTATTAGGTCTTGAACAGGACGGTAGTCCCTAGTTCCTGGCTTTCTTACTGGTAGCAGGGGGGTATTCCAGGCTGATTGACAGGGCCTTAGGCCCCCAAGGGCCAATTATTTCTGAATATGGGGACTTATCCCATCTTTAGCTTCTTTGCTTAGAGGATATTGATTAACACTGATTGGAGAGGCAGAGGCTTTTAATTCTAGTTCTATTGGAGGTCGTTTTATTGCTAGACCTAACCCAGCAGTTTCTGCCCAGGCATTAGGATAATCTTTTATCCATTTCTTTGGTAGTTTGCCTCTTTGATCAGTCCTAGGGGGCGCGAACAGTTGATGTTCATCTTCAACGGACATAGTCAATGCTGTGACTGTGGGAGTTTTCACTGAAGGCTTTAGAACATCCACTTGGGGAACATCAGGGTTAAAGGTTATTCTCGCCCCGAGTTTGGTAAGCAGATCCCTGTGCATCAATGGGGCTGGGCACTCTGGGATTACTAGGAAAGAGTGGTGGACTTTTCCTTTTCCTACATCCATAATCCTCTTAGTTGTCCAAGCCCGATATGTACTGCCATTATCCCCTTGAACTAGGAGCCCAGTGGGGTCTTAAGGGCTGAGAATACTGCTCCTGTATCCTCTCCAAAGTTCACTGGAGTCCCCTCCACTTCAAATGTTACCCTGAGCTCGGGGAGGAGATCCGAGCCCCAACATTCGTAGTCCTCTTCTAGAGTCAGCATGGCGGGCTGGCGTGGTTGCTTCTTTTGGGTGCACTCTTTGTCTCAGTGTCCTTTTTCTTTACAGTAGGCACATTTATCTGAGGCCAGGGGCAGCCTTTGGCGTGGGCCCAAGTATCCCTTCCTGACTCCAAGCTTTTTAACTTCTGGCATATTTGCTGCTGTGAACAAAACTTAGCCAATGTTTTAGTCTGCCTTTTGCTCCTTTCATCCTCCTTTTGTTCCCTTTCCTTCTCTCTCCTCTGTTCCCTCTCATCCTCAGTTTCTCTCTTATAATATACTTTCTCAGCTTCTCTGACTAAATCTCTTAAGGTCGTATCTTGTAATGCATCTAGACATTGTAACTTTCTCTTAATATCTTGGGCAGCCTGCTCAATACAGGCCATTGTAACAGATGCATTTTGGTCCTCTGCCTGAGGATCAAAAGGAGTATATTTCCTATATTCTTCCATAATTCTCTACAGAAACATAGAGGGAGAATCATTAGGCCCTTGGATAATCTCTCTTACCTTGCCCAAATTGGTCGGCCCTCTGGCCGCCACTCGGAGACCCGCTATTAGAGCCCAGTGATAAGTGGATAGATGCTTCTTACCTACAAAGGTCTTGGGGTCCCAGTTGGGTCGGTTCATGGGCCCATAGGGACAGAGAGAGAGTATCACAGGGGCTTCTGAGTTTTCTTTATCCGTCGCCGGTGAGTTCCTTTAGGTTGCCCAGCTTCCTCCAGGGGAGGAGGGGCTGCTGCTGCTGCAGAGAAGTCCCCTGGAGGGCTTGGGTCTGGCCCAATTGCCTCTAGCAGTGGAGAGGCTGAGTCAGCGGTGGGAGGATCATCATGAACTGTGTTGGGGGTTGGGGAGGGAGAGTAGAGAATAAGGAGGGGGAGGAGTGTCCAGTCTTGTGACTCAGGGAGAATTGAATTAAGAGGGGGAGGAGCGGATGGTTTGAATGATAGGATCGTGGGGGAAGGGGTATATGGCTCTTTTTCTGGGTGGCCACGTGGCCAAAGCTGAAAGACAATATCTCTGACTTTTTGGATTAGAGGAAAGTGGAAGGATCCTTCTGGGGGCCATCCAACTTCGAGGATATGCCATTCTGAAGCACAGAGAGTCTGCCAGGTACAGCGTTTTACTGGAAAAGAAAGATTCTGGGCCCTTGAGCGGACATCAGTCCAATGATCAAGGGTCAGAGACAGAGAAGAGTACGTGCTTTGTCCCATAATGGGAGTTACTCAAACAGGGACAGTGAAGACACAAACGCAACACAGAAAAAATCAAACAGTAAACGTTTAACATGACTCCAAGACAAAGATTAGAACTGAGTAACTGGTAAATCTTGATGGGTTAGGCAATAAAGACAGACAGTAAACTCAACATGAGTTCGGGACAATGAACAAAACTGAGTAGCCGGCAAAACCTGTTGGGCTGGCAAACCGAATCCTGAAGCAAAATGTAACTGAGATGAGGAAACTACTATTCTTTGATTTCCCTAGTCTTCCGGAGTGTCCCCCAGAAACGTGACCTTGGACTCTGTGACAGGTCTATCACACCATAGGAGAGAGCTAATGCTCTTCACCAACAGCCACATTGCCATGCCCTGAATTGAAATCCGAAACCAGAAAGAGGCTCCTTACTAACCCCGAGAGGAGTCCCTTGAGGTCTTTCGTCCACCGCTGCCGGATATCTCACCTGGGGCCTCCAGATAAATAGGTGCAGCGAACGTCAGAGGAAAAGACAACAAAGAGGCTTTCTCATGCATCAGCAAAGGGTTTATTGGGGAGCCAGCATGCTGGGGCTCAGAACTCACTTCAGAGGACCAAAGATCAAAGAGCCCCGAGAACAACTTGAGCAGAGTTTATATACATTCTTTAGAGAGAGCAGAGATTTTACATACATCATTGCCTCCTTTAGGAAATCATCATGTACCACGGGAAAATCAAATAACATCTCTTAAACATGATTAGCACATTCATTGGCGGGAAAAGGTCAGGCAGGGAGTGATTGGTCAGCCCTGAGTAGGGGTATACGTTTAAATTTATTGGTTGAAGCCCTGAGATGTATACGTGGTGAGCTGCACGGTTTCTGGGAAGGGGTTGTTAAGTAACTAGGTGGTCAGGGAAGATTTCAACACACATCTAATGGGCAGTTTCAGAAATTGTCTTAACTGCCACAGGAATTTTAGGTTCTGAGTGCAGCTTGGAAACTTTACAAAACCTGGTTGTTTACGTTTCAATTTCAATTTGTTTTTTTCTTTCAGAACCTTACAGTGGAAGGCGAGAGACTTCATCCACAATGACTGCTCTTTTGGCCATTTTGGTTTTGGATGCACACATGGGATCTTTTCTTAGATCCGTCTGTTGCTGATAATCTAAGCCACAGCCTCAAAACAGGGCCAAGAGCCTGATTAAGACACATCCCTTTCCAAAGCAATTACATCTCTGAGGTCAGTTACAGAACTCAGTCTCTGAGAGAAATCATGCCAGTGTTCAAGCCCAGATGGACCCAGTCATCTCTTCCAACCACCACCCAAATGACCACAATTAAAAACAAAACACTCCCACGTGACACTCATCTTCTTACATACATACACTCATGATAACCTTTGTTTAGAGGCTTCCATGAATGGCGCAGCCCAAGAGAGTGTCCAAAATAAGCTCCCTTGCCACTCATTTGCCTAACCTCAGCGTGGCCTGAACACCCTTCCTGTGAACCAGGATTAATCACATAGTTCTTCCTGTAATACTGCTCTGCTTCTCCAATTTGAGGCCTACTCACTGTCAGGTATAGATTCCTTATGTGATTTGGAGTCATTAGGAAACCAAAGTAAATTTGCAAGGCTTGAAAAAACTCATTTGACCCAAAGGATCCCTATTCTCACTTGATGGAGGTCAGGAACCTTACAGAGGAAGGCGAGAGACTTCATCCACTATGACTGATCTTTTTGCCATTTTGGTTTTGGATGCACACATTAGATCTTTCTTTATATCCATCAGGCGCTGCTAATCTAAGCCACAGCCACACTCAGGGCCACAAGGCTGATTCAGAACATCCTTTTCCAAAGCAATTAAGTAAAGAGCCACAGGTGATGCCCATTCATTTTCATTTGAAAACTGTTTTCTTCACGATTCACAAAGGGGTGGCCTGAGGCAGAGACCTTCCTGACTTCAGAGCAACAGAACAATAAGTAAGTAAATCCCAATGCAGGGTTTCTCCACTGAGACTATACTAGTCACAATGATATCTGAGTTTTCTGAGATGCTTGTCATTCCCTTCAACAATCCAGTACATGACCATGTCACAGAGCTTGGAGGTGGTATATATATCTTGGACAAAAAACCATGAGCCTATTCTGGAGAGTTGCCAGAATTCAGGAAGAAAACAGGAACTTAGAAAGTTAGTAGGTGTTGCCCATTGAAAAGGCAACCAGCAGTACTTTTTTAAAATGGGCAGGATGAATGCTGGAAAGCTTTCTACTAGACAGGATACATCCATTGATGCATTCTTTTTTCTAATGTGTACAACCAAGAACACAGTGGGATACACAGACACAGAAACACTCGCCTTGTCAAAGGACTTTCTAGAAACAGTCCACTCTAAACCAAAAAAACCGCCTTTCCTACCTATTCTCAGAACATGAGACAAAACCACAAACTCACACCCACACTCAAAAAGCCACCTCTTTCCCCAAGTAAGTCTGTGAGTATCCAGAGTGTCCTCTGACTTGTGGGCCATAGTACGTTCCCCCAAAATGGCCTCTTCTGTCTCAGATCTGGTCTCTTTGTCCATCTCTGTGAAGTTGTATGGAGCCTGTGCTGACCACTACCTGCTTTCTCAGGAAAGGCCCGTCTTCAGAGCTCTACTTGCATTTGGTCATCCTCAAACCATCAGGTATCAAAAGAGACAGACTCTCTCCTTGGTAAATCCAAACAAATGAGCCCACTGGGAATGGGACTGGGCCTGGCTCTGGATGCCTGGCTTCCTGGATCTCAAGTTCAGAGAGTTCCATCACCAAAGAAGTGAGGTAGGTCAATTCCTACAGGAAGGGAATGAGGTCACTTCCTTGGCAACCACTTTGTCCTTAGAGTTGCTTCCAAGGGTCCCTTGAGATGGAGGCTGCCCCTACTTCCTGTGAAACTTTCAGAAGTTAGAATGGTATATCAACCATAGACACCCAGGAGAAGCTCTCCACACAGTGTTGGTTTGGTCCATCTTTTTTATATCAATAGGAGAGAGGCTGATTCAGACACATACCTTCATCCTGACCAGGTTGTTTGCCATGGAAGATGACTTTTGCTCTCTCAGGTCCTTCATAGCTGCCTACATCTTCTCCAGGGATCATTGCTGCATCAACCTTTGAGATTCTCAGCAGGTGGAAGATTCCCTACATTCCTGTATTGTAAGACCAACTCTGTCCCTGCTCTTTTGTAAAGTTAGATTGAGGGAACAGTGTATGGTTAGGGTTAATAATATATTCTATTTGGGTTAGGAAACATTCTGCAGGAAAAATAATGGTATTAGGAACCTGCGATATTCACAAGAATATATAGATGAAATATAAGTATAAAACCTGAAATCTAGGTACGATTTGAAGCCCAGAAGGGAATTGGGCCCTTTAGTGCGATACTTAGCTTTGAATTATGTTCTACACAGATGTCTCAGATAAATCTATATACAATGGCAGAGGACCTTGTACCTTGGATGAATAAATGTCCTAGAGAACATTCAGTCAAAAAGAAATAGTTGCAGGATTAGGAAGGCAGTCAGTAGGTTTTGAAAAAAGAATGAGTATAGGATTTGGACAAAACATTCATTATCAATAGGGTTTCGGGTAGAGAGTGAACATAAATATGACCACATACAAAGAGTCAGTCACAATGATGAACTGGGAAAAATATGTAGGAAAGCAGATATCAATAGAGACATTAGGAAATCAGGCAAAGTATAATGTGAGTGATAGGGTTAGACATTTTCAACATGCTTGAGGTTGAATATATAATCTTAGGAAGAAAGACATATGTAGTCATCAATAGGATTGATATTTTAGAGCATTAGGCAACCTGGGCATGGTTATTTTTAATAATCCATGCTCACTTTCCATTTTGCTTTGGTGAAAGGTTAATAAAATAGTCACTTGTCACTTCCTGTTTTTCTGTATGCTTAACAAAACACTGTTGAAATCTTGAGAACTGTTTGCTATTTTTGTTCCCAGAATGTGCTATCCCCAACTGCCAAACTGCAGAATGTACTCCCTCACCCAGTTGCACGCAAACTGCACACTCGCCCTGACCCATCAATAAATTTCCCACCCTGCTCTGTCCAAGGAAAGTATATAAGCTCTTTTAAAGCTGTTCTCAGGGCTCTTTGCTCTATTCAAGTGAGCTCTGAGCCCCAGCATGCTGGACCCCCAATAAATTCTTTGCTGTGGCTGAGTGAAAATGGTATACTGTTCTGTACTTAAAAGATGCTTTCTTTTGCTTGCCTCTGCATAAAGATAGTCAGTTGCTGTTTGCTTTCGAGTGGGTATACCCAGAAACCGGAACGTCTTGTCAACTAACTTGGACTAGACTCCCACAGGGGTTCAAAATATCCCCACTCTCTTTGATGAAGCCCTTCACAGAGATCTCAACAACTTCAGAACTACCCCGAAGTCACCCTGATTCAATATGTGCATGTCTTGCTCCTGGCAGCCAACACCAAGGAAAACTTGAGTCTGTGACCCAAGCACTATAATCTGAGCTTGCTCAACTCGGGTGTAGAGCTTTGGCCAAAAAGGCCCAAATTTGCCAGCAAGAAGTAATCTTCCTGGGGTATTTCCTTAGGCACTGTAAATGATGGCTCACTGACCCCAGGAAACAAAACGTTGTGCAGATACCACCCCCATTTAACAGGAGACAACATAGAGAGTTTCTTGGAACTGCTGGCTTTTGCAGGTTATGGACCTGGGTTTGTGTTCTTAGCTGCTCCTTTATACCCGCTGTTAAATGAGAATGCCAAATTCCAATGGACCCTATGAGCACCAGCCAAGCTTTTGATAACATCTAAGAACACTGACACTGAACACCTCAACTTTACTGAGCCCAGCCTGCAATTTCAGAAAGCCCTACACTATGTTAAAAATGTACATCAACTCAATCAACTTGGTTCAAAGAAACTGCAGCCATTCCTGCAGGATCAAGAACAGAGTTTTAGACTAACTCACTCACAGTGAATGGAAATAACTGAATGGGTAACAAAAGCTTGTCGGTTCTGTTAATTGGTTTATGCTTACCATTCCAAGCTTCCTGCAGAAAAGCACGTACCAGGAACCAGACCAGGACAATTCTGGGAAGTGGACTTTACTCAAATTAAGCCAGCGAGATATGGACTTAAATATCTCCTAGTCTTTGTAGATACATTTTCAGGATGGATTGAAGCCTTTTCCCACAAAAAAAAAAATGGCACAAATGGTGGTCAAGAAGATCCTGAAAGACATTTTTCAAAGACACGGCCTGCCTAATGTAATATGGTCTGATAATTGAATGGCGTTCATGGGCCAGGTAAATCAGGGGTTAGCCAGGACCCTGGGGATTAATTGGAAGTTACATTGTGCTTATAGACCCCAGAGCTCAGGACACATGAAAAAATAAATAGAAGCATTAAAGAGATCTTAAAGAAATTAAGCTTAGAGACCATCATAAAAGAGTAGACTATGCTCCTGCCTTATGCACTGTTTCATGAAAGAAATACTCCCTTTGTTTCTTTGTGTAACATCACCCCTATGAAATTCTCTATGGGGCCCCTCCTCCACTAAGAGACCTAACCCAACTCTAAGACCTAAGGATCCCTTCCACACACCCTTGCTTGACAGACTTAAATCTCTTGAAAGAACTCAGCTATTCCTGAAGAAACACCTGGCCACTGCCTTCCAACCTGGGGACGAGGGGAATCCACATTGATATCAAGTAAGAGACTTCCTCTACATAAGAGGACATCAGGTGTCATCCCTGGAACCCCGCTGGAAAGGACCATACCAGGTGCTACTTATAACACCTACAGTGGTAAAAGTAGACGGAATCACTTCCTGGATCCATGCCTCTCATCTCAAGCCTGCAACCTGTCCAGACTCTGGCTGGAAACTGGAAAAGACTGGTAACCCGTTCAAATTGTGTATTCGCCACGTAGATAAGGCTATAGACTCTCCCCTTGGCCACAAGTAGACCTAACACTCTTTAGCCCGTTCAGCAGCAATGGCTGATCACAAATCCTACTAGACAAGAAGTATGGTCTATCTTGCATACAGCCCCCTTAGGACCTGGTGGCCATCTCTCCACCCAGACATTTGTCAGCTGGATATAGGTCTTTCCTATTAGGATATCCTTGATGAAGAGGATCCCACTAAAATTCCATTAAATCATTTCTGTACCATAGATAATGGAAACAAATATTATGGTTGTATAGACAGGAAGCCAGATGCAGGTTGGCTAGCCTATATTAGTATGTTTGCCCCGCAGACTAACAAATCCATAAACCGCCACGGCTGAGTGTGGAAAAAGGCAACTTCTTCTGTAAGTCATGGGGATTTGAGCATACAGGGGCTGCCTGGTGGAATGTAAAATCCTCATCAAATTCAGTTACACAGCAATGGGCCCTATTTACCACCTTATCTAAAACCGATGGCCCCAAGAGGAGTTTCAGGATCCTCAAATTCTGTGTGACCTTTTTAACTTCTGCAAGTGCTCAAAAGGGTGAAAGGAAATTCCCCTATGTGGAGGCCTTTTCCCTCTTTCGCTCACATCCTGAACTATGCTTCTCCAATAGTTCCTCACCCTCAGCCTTCTGCTCCAGACTCTCTGCTGTCAGTCCTACCTCAGCAACCTGATTTCTCTTCTCCAATTACTAGATCAAAAACCCAAACCTCCACCGGTTCTCAGAGCATTGCCCACTTGCTGAGTTTGCAGGTACTGACGTACCGATCCACCCACTCACTCCTCTCTTCCTCTGTCAGTGCCCGCACCGGGTCCCACCAGGTCCTCTTACCAGCTAACCTAAAGCTCAAACCAGCTTAGGAGAGCCCTCAGACCCCTATCGAAGATGTAATGAAAATGAAAATGACCTTAAAAGTTGCTTTGTCATCACTGAAAACAGGTTACTAAGAATTTAAAGTGCCTCACAGGCTTTTCGGGATACTCACTCCCGTCTTCCCCTCTGCTCTACCGGTTATACTGCTCAAGTTTTGGTTGCTACGAAAATCCCAAACCCCTTTCCCATTATTCTTTTATATCTCTCCTTGCTCATTCTCAGATACACAGAGCTGCTCTCACCCTCCGCCTTCCCCGTCTTCCCCCTCTGTACCAGGCCCACAGAAAAATCTTAACTGAACTTCTCCAGAAGTCTTCACCATGGTTGACTTTAGGACTTTCAGCAAAAGAGTCCCTATAAAAGAGTTAAGTGTAGATAAACTTCCTCTTTTTCTGTTGCCCTGCTCTACTTGGCTACTGGCTGCAAAAATCAGCACTCCTAAGCTTGACACCCCTTTAATAGTTTTTCACACAATATGTGAACAAGGCCTCTGGCCTTGAGCTGGGGCTTCATAGAGATGGCTATAGTTCTAAGATATAAAATTACCAACTGGGCTCCATGGTAACAGCTGCAGGGGGATAAAAGAAAAGGGAGAAAAAGCTCTCCCCCTCCCAGGTGTCCTTGAAAATTTAACTTGCCCACCATAGAGGAAAAAACAGAAAAAATACTTTTTTTTGTGAAGTTCTGCAGACTGTGAACTACTTAGTCCATTCCCTTTCATGTTGGGTACAAAATTCTGAAACTACCTAAAATTGGGGTTCAGGGAGTTAATTGATTACAACAGAAGCAATGCCCACTGAATCCGGTTGCAACCAAATGGGACTGTTTCCCTGTCTTCTGTGCTATCTTAGGTACCTTACCTTGACCGTCCCTACAACAGTATAATTCTATATACTTAAACATTGTTTATGTTTTAATGAAATGGTCAACAGATGTGATTAATTGTGTAATGGTGAAGATGTTTCCCAGATTGCTCTATAATGACCCAGGTTCATTTGAAGTTCAAACAGGGGGGGCATACAACCCAGTTCCACTGGGAACATATATCTCTTACTTTACCCATCATATTAGGAAGTGGAGTTGCTGCAGGGGTAGTCACACGAACCACTGCCCTGGTGCATGGTACACAACAAATGACCAAAATAGAAGCAGCAAAAGACCAAAACTTAAAGATATTTGAAACCTCCATCACAGTTTGCAGGAATCTTTAACCTCTCTCTCTGAAGTTGTTTTACACAACAGTCGAGGGTTTGACCTCCTCTTCATGAGAGAAGGGGGCCTTTGTGCTGCATTGATGTAATAATGCTGTTTTTATGCCGACCATAATGAAGTTGTAAAAAAACCTATGAGTAAAATAAAAGGATGCCTTGAAGAGTGTCAACGAGAGAGAGAGGCCCCAAAAGGGTGGTTTGAGTCTTGGTTCACACAGTCCCCCTGTTTATCTACGCTTTTATCAACCCTGGCCTGTCCAATAATAATCTCCATATTATAGCTAACTATAAAACCCTGTTTGCTCAACCGTGTAATTTCTTTTCTCCAAGCTCAAATTGGACAAGTTAAACTTATGGTAATACCCCACTAGCAGACATAGAATGTGAAACCCTCCAATGATCACTTTTATTATTAAAATTAGCCAGAAGAAGAAGTGGGGAATGAAAGGTTATTAAAAAATGTACTTGGAACTTCCTGTTTTTCTGTATGCTTAACAAAACACTGTTGAAATATTGAGAACTGTTTGCTAACCTTGTTCCCAGATTGTGCTGTCCCCAACTTCCAAATTGCAGAATGTATTCCCTCATCCGGTTACACGCAAACCGCCCACTCGCTCTGACCCATCAATAAATTTCCGTCCCTACCCTTTCCAAGGAAAGTATATAAGCTCTGCTTAAGCTGTTCTCAGGGCTCTCTGCTCTATTCTTGTGAGCTCTGAGCCCCAGCATGCTGGACCCCCAATTAACACCTTGCTGTGGCATGAGACACTCTCCTGGTTGTCTCTTCCTCCCATGCTTGCACGAACATTACTTGGATGATTGAATGTAGAAGAGAAAATCCAGTCAAAAAGGGATAGTCGGTAGGATTAAGAAGATAGTCAGTTGGTTTAGGAAGAAGAGTGAGTATAGGATTTGGAACAAAATGTCTTTAGCAATAGGGGTTCGGTTAGAGAGTGAATGTAAATGTCAGCACATGTGAACAGTCACAATAATGAAATGGGAAAAGAACGTAGGAAAGCAGATATCAATAAAGACATTACGAAATCAGGCAAAGTATAAAGTGCTTGATACCATTAGACATTTTCAACAGGGTTGAGTTAGAATATATAATCTTAGGAAGAAACAAATATGTAGTCCCCAATAGGATTGACATTTGAGAGCATTAGGCAACCTTGACATGGATGATTTTTGTAATCCATTCTCACTTTCCATTTAGGTTTTGGTACAATCATAAGTGTGACTTTTGCATTTGTGTCCAGAATATTACTGTGATAAAATGTATATGTAGATCTGGTGACATGAGTGTTTTTTCCACCATTTCTGGGAGCAATTTTTTAAAGACATATAAATGGGTATTGGGGGTACAAAGAGGTATACACTGTGTCAATGAATATTGAGATAATGCATGAATAGACCATAAGTGAATAAATAATATAACTGGTTCCACATTAAATAACGGATTGAATTGATATCTGAAAATATATAAGAAATCTTATATTGATATACAATCATTCATTCCAACCATTTATACATCTAATATTAATATTAGGGTTATGGTTTATCATGAAGATATGTTAGTTTTGCTACAAAAGTGATTATGGAAATCGAAAATAATGTGTTTGGAAAGAGTCAGTCACAATGCTGGCAATATGTGAACAAGGCCTCTGGCCTTGAGCTGGGGCTTGACAGAGATGGCTACATTTCTAAGATAAACAAGTTACCAACTGGGCTCCATGGTAAAAGCTGGCAGGGAGAAAAAAAACAGAAGAAAAAAGCTCTGCCCCTCCCAGGTGTCCTTAAAATGTTAACTTGCACAGAACAGAGAAAAAAAAACAGAAACAAAAACTGCTTTTAATGAACTTCTGCAGACTGTGAACTTCTGAGTCCCTCCCTTACATGTTGGGTACAAAATTCTGAAACAATCTAAACTTGGAGTTCAGGGGATTAAATGATTACAATAGAAGCAATGCCCTCTAAATCCGGTTGCAACCAAAGAGGACTGTTTCGCTGTGTTCGGTGCTATGTTAGTTGCCTTACCTTGCCTTGTCCATCCCTTTTCTCATGAAAAGACCAGTCAAGAAACATGGAGGAATGCATGTGCTCTGAATCAGGAAGTGATTGATAGTGAATCAAATGCCTATAAATTTCCTAACTTGTGGATGAAATACATATCCTATGATGTGCATAAATTAAAGAAATAGTAATTTACCAGTGTTGAATAAATATGAACGTCAAAATACACATCATGTCCAATTGGAATCTACTTTCCTTGATGTTAAACTGGGTCAAGTACTGTAGAAATATTAGGATTTGTGTGCACCATTCACTGAAGTTACTTTTCGGTACTAGGAAAGAAATATGTTTTTCAAGTGAATGAATATTTCTAAGAATAATCTTGTGAAAAGTTGATTATAAATTCACATATATGAATATGAATGAATTTGGTGAGTGTAAAATAAAACACATATGTGTGTGTGTGTGTGTGTATACACACACACACACACAGACATTAAAAATAGCAATATATATGCCAATCAAAATTCATAATGAAATATATATCATCGACAGATCCAAAAATATTTATTTTACTGAACATGGATTTATGAATAATATTGTTCAAGTAGGAAGCTCACCCATAATTTGAATTTTCAGTTCCAACATCATTTAGGAGAAGTGATCCCTTACAATTTGTATCTGTCAAGTCAGCCACCTCACATGAATGGACGTGTGGTCCCAGGTACGATTCTATGTTTGCATATAAAAATACAGGAGGTGAATAGGCTACAGAGAAAGGGAGACAGGAATTCACATATTGGTTAACTTTAAAAAACATGGAAAACGACTTCAACAAAAAGTTGACTAGATTTATAACTCCTACACTATATAATGCAAAAGGCAAGTCCAACTATACACCATGCCTCCTCTGAAATGCTTGTATTTTTATTCTGTTCGAGTTATTTTTCTCCATCTTATTAGTATTAGTAGTCAGAGTGTAGTAGGGTAGGGGTTAGTGTCAGGGATTCAGTATTTCAAAAGGAAAATTGGAAAATGAATCCAATGTGTATGTAAATATGTGCTGCACAAATATCCTCCCACTCTCATACAGAAAAATGCCTTGACAGTACCTTCGCCCCAAGTAAAACAACGTTAGAGGAGAAGAGTTAGAAAATCAGTGAATACATATCTTGAGTGGAATATGCTCACGGTTTTGAAAACTTGGAGGTGGTAGATGATTTTCGAAAAGAAAGGGACAGGGTAAACACTCCCCAAACATAGAGTTCTGCTGGCCTAAAGACTTCTTGAGAAACTGCCTCTGAGGTTGGGCCCTTGAACTATATGTGGTTGTCAGGAGCTTTAGCTTCCTTTGTACTGAGACCATCAAAGCTGGGTCTGCATCTATGTGACATGGACGAAATTGTTTCTTATTTTCCAATGAAAATGAGGCAGCAGTGCTGAATTCTCTCTTTGTAGGTAACCTGTGGCCAGTGGGGGCTAAGTGTCTCCCCGTGTGGACTGTGAAGCCATTTGGACATCCTCCAATTTTCGTGGTGTTTCTCGCTGCTGCACTGGGAGTTTGGTATTTGCTTCACAAAATACATGGAGTTCAACTGGGACACAGTGCTGGAGGGATTTCTGTCAGGAGTGGTGGGTCAGGGTCTGCAGGATAATGCACCAACCAGGCTTCTATCCCACATACGCTTGCCCCCTTGACCATAGCAACCTGATTCTGAACATTTCCCTGAAACCTCTCAATATAACAAGATGCCTTTACAAAGAAGGGTCTGCTGGCTGCACCATGTCAGTAACAACCATTTGGAAGCCAAGGGCAGATCCACATTGCCCCACCACATGTTTTATCACACACCTTCCCACCACTGTTCTAGGCCCACTAATCAGTAGGCTCCAAATTAGTGGCATCTCTGTTCTACACCACTTTCATGAAACCCAGTCAATCAAGGCACTGTCTGGCATACTCAAGATCAGCAACAGCACATCCAAAGGTTCTCCAGTGCCACCAGGTCATGGGAATTTCAAAAATTTTATGGTATTTTTCTAGCCATTTTTCTAGCATGATGTTGCAAACACTGTGGGTTTTAATATATTCAGGAACCGTTAAATGGTGAAGAAGCACATTTCAATGAAAGCTCTGAAGAACTCTCACAGGCAAGGCTTCCAAAATAGTGGCCAAAAGGTCACTTGAAGCCAGTCCTATTGAGGTCTACAATATGAGGTCCATGTGTTTTTTGACTCTGAACTATGGCTGCCATGTCTTTCAGAATACAATCAAGTGATATCCTGGCTGAGATTCCCAGTGCTCTGTGGAAAGCCACCCTGGGCCTAGATCTCAGTTTCCAAGGGCGACGTTCATTGCGTGGCTTCCTAAAATCCCAAAACAATTCATGGCAATACTTCTCTGAGGTCAGTTCTAGAACTCAGTCTCTAAGGGGAATCACACCAGAGTTCAAGCCCAGGTGGACCCAGTCATTTCTTCCACCCACCACACAAATGACCACAATTAAAACCAAAACACTCCACACGGCCCTAATCTTCTTCCATATAGACACTCATCATATCCTTTGGCTGGAGTTTTCCATTAGGGGCGCAGCCCAAGACAGTGTCCAAAATAAGCTCCCTTAACCCTCATTTGCCTAAAGTCAGGGTGGTCTGGACACCCTTACTGTAAACCAGGAGTGATCAAATAGGTCTGCCATTAATACTTTTTCACTTCTTCAATTTTAGGCCTTTTAACTGTGGCATTTAGATTCTTTATGTGAACTGTAGTCAAGAGAAAACCCAAGCACCTATGGGCTAGCCTCTTCATGGCTTTGAAGAATTCATTTGACCCAAAGGATCCCTATTCTCACTTGATGGAGGTCAGAAACCTTACAGAGAAAGGCGAGAGACTTCATCTACAATGACTGTAATTTTTGCCATTTTGATTATGTATACACACATGGGATTTTTTATTACATCCATCAGGTGTTGGGAATCTAAGCCACAGCCTCACACAGGGCCAAGAGACTGATTCAGACACATCCCTTTCCAAAGCAGTTAATTAAAGAGCCACAGGTAATGCCCATTTATTTCCATTTGAAAATTGGTTACTTCAGGCTTCACAAAGGGGTGGCCTGAGGCAAAGTCCTTCCTGACATTCAGGGCAAAAGAACAATAGGCAAGCAAAAGCCCCAAAGCAGAGTTTCTCCACTGAGACTTTACTGGTCACACTGATATCTGAGTTTTCTGAGATGCTCGCCATTCCCTTCAGCTATCCAGTACATGGCCATATCACAGAGCTTGGAGGTGGTAAATATCTTGGACAGAAAACCATGAGCCTATTCTGAAGTGTAGCCAGAATTCAGGAAGGAAACAAGAACTTAGGAAGTTTGAAGGTGTTGCCCTTCGATAAGGCAAGCCACAGTCCATTTATATATTGGGCAGGATTGATGCTGGGAAGCTTTCTACTAGACAGGACACATCCATTGATGCATTCTCTTTTCTAACGTCTACAACCACAGACACACTGGGAAACACAGACATAGAAACACTTGCCTTTTCAAACGACTTACTAGAAACAGTTCACTCCAAACCAAAGAAACTGCCTTTCCTACCTTTTCTCAGAACATGTTACAAAACCACAAACACACAACTAAAACGACAAATGCATCTCCATTCCCCAAGTAGGCCTGTGACTATTCGGAGTGTACTCTCACTGGTGAGCCTTACTATGTTCCTCTGAAATGGCCTGTCCTGTCTCAGATATGGTCTCCTTGGCCAACTCTGAAAATGTCAGGAGCCCGTGGTGAGCCACTACTTGCTTTCTCTGGAAATGCCAGTCTTCAAAGCTTTCCTGGCATTTGGCCATCCTCACATCAGTATATACCAAAAAAGACTGTCTCTGTCCTTGGAATATCCAAACAAGTGAGCCCACTGGGACTGGGACTGGGACTGGCTCTGGGTGCCTGGCTTCCTATATCACAAGTTCAGAGAGTTCCATCACCAAGGAATAGAGATGAGGTCACTTCCTTCAGGAACTGAATGAGGTCACTGCCTTTGCAACCACTTTGTCCTAACAGTTGCTTCCAAGGGTCCCATGAGACGGATGCTGCCCCTATTTCCCGTGACACTTTCACGAGTTAGAATGGTATATCACCCATAGGCACCCGTGAACAGCTCTCCACACAGGCCTGGATTCATCCATCTTCTGTACATTAGGAACAGAGAGGCTGATTCAGACACAACCCCTCATCCAGACAAGGCTGTTTTCCATGGAAGAAGAATTTTGCACTCTCTAGTCCTTCATAGCTGCCTGCATCTTCTCCAGGGAATATTTCTGCATGGACCTTTGAGGTCTTCAGCAGGTGTTATATCCCCTACATTCCTCATTGTAAGACCAACACTGTCCCTGCTCTTCTATAAAGTTAGAATGTGGGAACAGTATATGGTTTGGGTTAATAACATGTTCGATTTGGGTTAGGAATCATTTTGCTGGATGAATAATGGTATTGAAAACCTGCGATATTTATAAGAATATAGAGGTCAAATATATGTATGAAAACAGAAATCTAAGTAAGATTTGAAGCCCAGAAAGGGATTGGGCCCTTGATTGGGAGACTTAGCTTTGAATTATGTCCTGCACAGATGTCTCAGATGAATCAATACACAATGGCATCGGACCTTGTACCTTGGATGATTGAATGTTGAAGAGAACATCCATTCTAAAAAGGATAGTCAGTAGGATTTGGGAGATAGTCGGTAGTTTCAGAAAGAAGAGAGAGTATAGTATTTGGACCAAAAGTTGTTTAGCAATTGGGTTTCAGGTAGAGAGTGAATGTACATGTCAGCACAAGTGCACAGTCAAAATGATGAACTGGGAAATTATGAAGGAAAGGAGATATCAATAGAGACATTAGGATATCAGGCAAAGTTTAAAGTGAGTGATAGGATTAGACATTTTCAACAGGGTTGAGTTTGAATATATAATCTTAGAAAGAAACAAATATGTAGTCAACAATTGGATTGATATTTGAGAGCATTAGGCAACCTGGACATGGATGTTTTCAGAAATCCAAGCTCTATTTTAATTTAGGCTTTGGTACAATTATAAGTGTGACCTTTGCTTTATTTTCCAGAATATTACTGAGATAAAATGTATATGTAGGTCAGGTGACATGAGTATTTCTTCCACCATTTCTGGGAGCAATATTTTGAAGAAGTATAAATGAGTATTGGGAGTACAAAGAGGTGTACCATCTCTCTATGAATATAGAGATAATGCAAGAATAGACCATACTGAGAGTAAATAATATAATTGGTAAACTTTAAATAAAAGATTGAATTAGTATCTGAAAATATACAGGAAATCTTATATTGATATACAATCATTCATTCCAACCAGTTATACTTCTAATGGTAATATTAGGGTTATATTTTATCATGACGAGTGTGTGAGTTTTGCTTCAAAAGTGATTATGGAAATCAAAAATAATGTGTTTAGAAAGAAGTCTCATGAAAAGTCTTGTCAAAAAACATGTAGGAATACATGTGTTCTGAAGAAGGAAGTTATTGAAAGTGAAACAAATGCCTATAAATTTGCTAACTTGTGTATGAAATATATATCTTATGATGGGCATAAACTGAAGAAATAGTAATGTACCAGTGTTGACTAAAAATGAACATCAAAATACATATCATGTTCCATAATAATCTAGTTGCATTGATGTGACACTGGGTCAGTTACTGTAGAAATATTAGAATTCGTATGCACCATTCACTGAAGTTAGTTTTCACTTCTAGGAAACAAATATGTATTTCAGGTGGATGAATATTTTGGAGAATAATCTTAGGAGAATTTGATTATAAATCCACATACATGAATACGAATGAATTTAGGGAGTGTACAATAAGACACATATATTTCATATTTTGAAAAATTTGTAAAGTGTATATATATATATATATATATATATATATATATATATATATACACACACACACACACACACACACACACACACACACTAAAAAGTAGCAATATATATGCCAATCGAAATTCTTCATGAAATGTATATCATCCACTGATCCAAAAATATTCATTATACTGAATATGATTTTATTTATCATGTTGTTCATCTAAGAAGCTCACCCATAGGTTGAATTTTCAGTTCTAACTGTGTTTAGGAGGAGTGATCTCTTCTCCCAATTTGTATCTGCCAAATCAGCCACCTCACAAGAATGTACATGTGATAACAGGTACGATTCTATATGTGCATATGAAATTACATGTGCTGAATTGGCTACAGAGAAAGGCAGAGAGGAATTCACCTATTTGTTACCTTTAAAAACACATGGATCTTCTTCTATTTCTCTCTTTAGGGTTCTGTAGTTTTCATTGTATAAGTCTTTCACCTCTTTTGTTAGGTTGATTCCCAAGTATTTTATTTTTTTTTTTTTGAGGATATTGTGAATGCAGTGTTTTTCCTCATTTCCGATTCAGAAGTTTTGTTACTGATATACAGAAATGCCTTTGATTTGTGCGTGTTGATTTTATATCCTGCCACTTTGCTGAATTCATTCATTAGTTTTAGTAGTTTTTTTGTAGACCCTTTTGGGTCTTCTAGGTATAGAATCATGTCATCCGCAAACACTGATAATTTAAGTTCTTCTTTTTCTATTTTTATGCCTTTAATTTCTTTCATCTGTCTAATTGCTCTGGCCAGTGTTTTGAGAACAATATTGAATAGAAGTGGTGATAGAGGGCATTCCTGTCTTGTTCCTGATTTTAGAGGGAATGCCTTCAATTTTTCTCCACTCAGAATGATGCTAGCCTGAGGCTTAGCACAGATAGCTTTCACAATGTCGAGGAAAGTTCCTGTTATCCCTAGTTTTTCTAATGTTTTGAATATAAAGGGATGCTGTACTTTGTCGAATGCTTTTTCTGCATTTATTGAGATGATCATATGGTTCCTATCTTTAAGTCTATTTATGTGGTGAATAACATTTATTGATTTCCGTATATTGAACCATCCTTGCATCCCAAGGATTAATCCTACTTGATCATGGTGCACAATTTTTTTGATGTGCCTTTGTGTCTGATTCGCCAGAATTTTATTGAGGATTTTTGCATCTAGGTTTATCAGAGATATTGGTCTGTAGTTTTCTTTCTTTGAGGTGTCATTATCTGGTTTCGGAATCAGGGTGATGTTCGCCTCATAGAATGAATTTGGCAAAGCTCCCTCTTTTTTCACTTCCTGAAATTACTTGAAAAGTATTGGTATTAATTCTTCTTTAAAGGTTTTGTAAAACTCCACTGTATACCCATCTGGTCCTGGGCTTTTCTTGGTTTGTAGTCTTTTGATTGCTTCTTCAATCTGATCCATTGATATTGGTCTGTTCAAATTGTGTGTATCCTCCAGACTCAGTCTGTGCAAATCATAGGATTTAAAAAATTTATCGATGTCTTCACTCTCTTCTATTTTATTGGAATATAGGTTTTCAAAATAATTTCTAATTGTCTTCTGTATTTCTGTAGCATCTGTTGTGATCTTGCTTTTTCATCCCGTATGTTAGTAATTTGAGTTCTCTCTCTTCTTCTCTTCGTTAGCATGGATAAGGGTCTGTCGATCTTATTTATTTTTTCGAAGAACCAACTTTTAGTTTTGTCATTTTTTTCAATAGTTTCTTTTGTTTCAATTTCGTTGATTTCCGCTTTGATTTTAATTATTTCTTGCCTTCTGCTACATTTGCTGTTGTTTTGTTCTTCTTTTTCTAGGGCTTTGAGATGAAGTGTGAAATCTTAGAAGATGGAAAAATATACCCTGTTCATGGATAGCAGAACTAACATCATCAAAATGGCGATATTACCAAAAGTTCTCTATAGATTTATTGCAATGCCAATCAAAATCCCAAGGGCATTTCATGTAGAAATAGAGAAAGCAATCATGAAATTCATATGAAAAAATAAAAGACCCAGAATAGCAAAAGTAATTCTAAGCAGAAAGTGTGAATCAGGCGGTATAGCGATACCAGATTTCAAACTATACTACAGAGCAATTGTAACAAAAACAGCATGGTACTGGTACCAAAACAGGTGGGTGCAACAATGGTACAGAATAGAGGACACAGAGACCAATCCACAAAACTACATACTATCTTATATTTGATAAAGGGGCTAAAAGCATGCAATGGAGGAAAGATAGCATCTTCAACAAATGGTGTTGGGAAAACTGGAAAACCATATGCAAAAAAATTAAACTGAATCCCCTCCTCTCGCCATGCAGAAAAATTAACTCAAAGTGGATCAAGGAATTAGATATCAAATCAGAGACTCTGCATCTGATAGACGAAAAAGTTGGCTCCGATCTACATATTGTGGGGTCAGGCTCCAAATTCCTTAATAGGACACCCATAGCACAAGAATTAATAACAAGAATCAACAAATGGGCTTACTTAAACTGAAAAGTTTTTTCTCAGCAAGAGAAGCAATAAGAGAGGTAAATAGGGAGCCTACATCATGGGAACAAATTTTTACTCGTCACACTTCAGATAAAGCTCTAATATCCAGAGTATACAAAGAACTCAAAAAATTATAGAATAATATAACAAATAACCCAATCAACAAATGGGCGAAAGACCTGAACAGACACTTCTCAGAGGAGGACATACAATCAATCAACAAGTACATGAAAAAATGCTCACCATCTTTAGCAGTCAGAGAAATGCAAATCAAAACCACCCTAAGATACCATCTCACTCCAGTAAGATTGGCAGCCATTAGGAAGTCAAACAACTACAAGTGCTGGCGAGGATGTGGGGAAAAGGTTACTCTGGTACATTGTTGGTGGGACTGCAAACTGGTGCAGCAAATTTGGAAAGCAGTATGGTGATTCCTGGGAAGGTTGGGAATGGAACCACCATTTGACCCAGCCATTGCCCTTCTCGGTCTATTCCCTGAAGACCTTAAAAGAGCATACTACAGAGATAATGCCACATCGATGTTCATAGCAGCACAATTCACAATTGCTATACTGTGGAACCAACCCAGATGCCCTTCAATAGATAAATGGATTTAAAAATGTGGCATTCATACACCATGGAGTATTATGCAGCAATAAAAAATGACAAAATCATGGAATTTGCAGGGAAATGGATGGCATTAGAGCAGATTATGATTAGTGAAGCTAGCCAATCCCTAAAAAACAATTTCCAAATGTCTTCTTTGATATAATGAGAGCAACTAAGAACAGAGCAGGAAGGAAGAGCAGGAAGAAAAGATCAACATTAATCAGAGACATGAGGTGGGAGGGAAAGGGAGAGAAAAGGGAAATTGCATGGAAATGGAGGAGACCCTCAATGTTTTACAATATTATATATAAGAAGTTGTGAGGGGAAGGGGAAAATAAACAAGTAGGAAAATGATTTACAGAAGATGGAGTAGAGAGAGAATATGGGAGGGGAGGGGAGGGGAGGGGAGGTGGGATAGTAGAGGATAGGAAAGGTAGCAGAATACAACAGATAGTAATAGGGCATTAGGTAAAAATGTGGATGTGTAACCGATGTGATTCTGCAATCTGTATTTGGAGTAAAAATGGGAGTTCATAATCCACTTGAATCTAATATATGTAATACAAGATGTCAAGAGTTTTGTAATATTTTGAACAACCAATAAAAAAAAAAACACATGAAGAACTATTTCAACAAAAAATTGACTAGATTTATAACTCCTACCCTGTATAATGCAAAAGTCAAGTCCAACTATACACTATGCCTTGTCTGAACTGCTGGTATTTCTATTCTGTTTGGGTTATTTTTCTCCATCATATTAGAATTATTAGTCAGAGTCTGGTACGGTATGGGTTAGTTTCAGGGATTCAGTATTTTGAATGGAAAATAGGAAAATAAATCCAATGTGTATGTAAATATGTGCTACACAAAAATCTTCCCACTCTCATCCAGAACAATGCCTTGACTTTACCTTCGCCCCAAGTAAAACACAATTAGAGGAGAAGAGTTAGAAAATCTGTGAATACATATCTGGAATGAAATATGCTCAAGAGTTCACAACCTTGAAGGTGGTAGAAAAGTTTCCAAAAGTTAGGAACAGGTAAATACTCCACAAAAATGGAGCTCTGCTGGACTAAAGACTTCTTGAGAAACTGCCTCTGAGTTTGGGCACTTGAAATATTTGTTGTTGTCAGGAGCTTTAGCTTCCTTTGTAGAGAGACCATCAAAGTTGGGTATGTATCTAAGTGACCTGGAGGACATGGTTTCTTATATTCTAATGAACATGAGGCAGCAGTGCTGAATTCTCTCTTTGTAGGTAAACTGTGGCCACTGGGGGCTAACTCTTTCCGTGTGGACTGTAAAGCCATTTGGTCATCCTCCACTTGTCGTGGTGTTTCTTGGTGCTGCAATGCGAGCTTGGTATTTGCTTCACAAAATACAAGGAGATCAACTGGGACACAGTGCTAAAGGGAGTTCTATCACGTGCGGTGTTTCAGGGTCTGCAGGATAATGCACCACCCAGGCTTCAATCCCACATAGCTTGCATCCTTGACCATAGCAATGTGATTCTAAACATTGCCCTGAAAACTCTCCATATAAAAAGATGCCTTTACATAGAAGGGTCTGCTGGCTGCACCATGTCAGTTACAAGCCATTTGGAAGCCAATGGCAGATCCACATGGCCCCCCCACAGATATTTTCTCACACACCTGCACACAACTTCTCTAGGCCCACTTCTCATCAGGCCCCAACTTACTGGCATCTCTGTTCTTACACCATTTTCATGGTCATGGGAATTTCAAAAATTTCATGGTATTTATCTAGCCATTTTTCAAGACTGACGTTGGAGGCATTGTGGATTTAAATTCATTCAGGAATCATTCAATGGTGAGGAAGCTCATTTCAATGAAAGCTCTGGTGAAATCTCAGAGGCAAGGCTTCCCAAAGAGTGGCCAAAAGGTCACATGAACCCAGGCCTATTGCTGTCTACAATGTGAGGTCCCTGTGTGTTTTGACTCTCATCTATGGCTGCCATGTCTTTCAGAATAAAACCATGTGATATCCTGGCTGAGATTCCCGGTGCTCTGTGGAAAGCAAACCTGCGCCTAGATCTCGGTTTCCAAGGGCGACTCTCATGCGTGGCCAACTAAAATCCCTACACATTTCATGATAATACTTCTCTAAGGTCAGTTCCAGAACCCAGTCTCTAAGGGGAATCACACTAGATTTCAGCCCAGGTGTACCCAGTCATATCTTCCAACTACCACACAAATGACGACAATTAAAACCAAAACACTCCCACATGGCCCTCATCTTCTTCCATATATTCACTCTCATCCTAAGCTCTGTCTGGATGTTTCCATGAGCGGCGAAGTCCAAGAGATTGTCCAAAATAAGCTCCCTTGTCCCTCATTGCCTAAAGTAATGGTGGCCTGGACACCCTTCCTGTGAACCAGGTGTGATCAAATAGGCCTGCCCTTAATATGCCTAGGCTTCTCCAATTTGAGGCCTACTTACTGTCAGGTATAGATTTTTTATGTGAATTGGAGTCATGAGAAAACCCAAGAACCTATGTGCTAGACTCTCCAGGGCTTTAAAGAACTCATTTGACACAAAAAAATCCCTATTCTCACTTGATGGAGGTCAGGAGCCTTACAGAGGAAGGTGAGAGACTTCATGCACAGGGACTTCTCTTTTGGCCATTTTGGTTATGAATTCACACACGGAATGATCCATCAGGTGATGAGAATCTAAGCCACAGTCTCACACAGGTCAAAGAGGCTGATTCAGACTCATTCCTTTCCAAAGCAATTAAGCAAATACCCACTGGTGATGCCCATTCATTTCCATTTGAAAACTGTGTGCTTCAGGCTTCACAAAGGTGTGGCCTGAGACAAAGAGCTTCCTGACATTCTGGGCAAATTAACAGTAGGTAAGCAAATGGGCCGAAGTAGGGTTTCTCCACTGATACTTTACAAGTCACACTGATGTCTGAGTTTTCTAAAATGCTCCAATTCCCATATATTAAATTATGTAGACACATTAATTAACAAGAGCAATTCATGGCAGCTGCAGTAAAACAGGCTTTAGAACAAGGGCATGTCGTGGCAGCTGCAGTAAAACAAGTTTTAGATGCCAGGACAAGAACATGCTACAATTGTGAACAAACAGGACATTTTAAAAGGAATTGCCCCATAAGAGGAGGGTTTAACAAAACTAGGTATCAAAGGAGTAGAATACAGGGTATTTGCCCAGGATGCCGTAGAGGGAGACATTGGACTAATGAATGCCATTCTCAAACCTCCATAGAGGGTAGTACATTATCAAAAAACAAACAAGGACCAGGTGTTTATCCATTTTATCATGGAGAAAGGCATCAGGTTACGTTGCCAGAAAATGGACAGGGGGACCCAATGCTCTGGGGCCCCAAACCACAAATATACGGAGCACTGGAGGAACCCAGCAACCCCATCAGGGTAGTGCCAAGGACACATTGTCCATCAGATCCCTCAACAGACAAACCAGAGGGAGTGCAGAGTTGGACATCTGCACCTCTGTCAGAGCAGTACTAACTCCAGAGATGGGAGTTCAAATCATTCTCTCAGGGGTAAAAAACCTCTTCCCCAAGGAGCAGTAGGCTTATTATTGGGATGCAGCTCTTCTACACTAAAAGGACTTATGATAAGTCCTGGGGTAATTGATCCTAATTATGAAGGTGAAATAAAAATTATAGCCAGTTCTCCAAAGGGTATATCAGTAATTTCACCAAGAGACAGAATAGCACAGTTACTAATAATACCACGCTTACATGATAAATTTTGCAGTCGTGCTGTAGAAAGAGGTTCCAAGAGATTAGGCTGCACAGATGTAGATTTGGCTATGTTTTCTCTAAAGTTAGATTCTCGCCCCATGCTAAAACTAAATATTCAAGGACATGAATTAAATGGGCTACTGGATACAGATGCAGAACTTAGCACCATCTCTCGTCCAGAATGGCCAAAATATTGGCCATTACAACCATCCACTCAAACACTTCAAGGCCTAGGATTGGCGACTAATCCCCATCGAAGAGCAATGGTATTAGATTGGAAGGATCCTGAAGGATGTGAAGGAACTATACAGCCATACGTATGGATCATCTTCCCGTAAATTTTATGGGGATGAGATGTCCTAGAAGAATTAGTTTTAAAATTAACAAAAAACATCAATTAAAATATACCCACAATTATGCTTAGACAAGGTTTTAGGATAGGAAAAAAGATTAGAAAAACAATATCAAGGTATAGCAGCCCCAATACTAATAGATCTAGGAACAGACAGAAATGGGTTGGATTTTAAGAAAGGGCCACTAAGACAATCAAAATTACTTGGAAATCAGAAAGACCAGTATGGGTTCCTCAGTGGACCCTGACTAAAGAAAAGGTACCAGCAGCCCATGATCTGGTCAAACAACAATTAGCAGAAGACATATACAACCATCTGTATCTCCCCATAATACTCCCAGTTTTGTCATCAAAAAGTAATCTGGTAAATGGAGATTATTGCAAGATTTAAGAGGCATTAATAATGAGATGGTTATTATGGGACATGCTTAATCGGGGATTCCTCAATTATCTGCTTTGCCAAAACTTGGTATGATTTATTTATAGATATTAAAGATTTTTTTTTCATTTCCAATTCAACCTTAGGATAGTCCATGTTTTGCATTTACTAACCCTGCACTGAATCATGAAGGTCCTGATCAGAGATACAAATGGAAAGTACTCCCTCAAGGAATGGCTAATAGCCCAACTATGTGTCAAATTTATGTTAACAAAGTAATCCAGCCACTTAGAAATCAAAATCCTGAACTACAAATATTTCACTATATGGATGACATATTATTAGCACACAAAGCTAAAAACACATTGCTAGAATGTTATGCCACACTTAAAAACTTATTAAAAAATAAAAACTAGAGATAACAATAGATAAAGTAGAATTAAATTTTCCAATTAATTATTTAGGAGTTCTATTATCCTCAACCATGGTCTGTCCACCAAAAATTCAAGTACGAATAGATCAACTCAAATCACTTAATGACTTTCAAAAGTTATTAGGAGACATAAATTGGATAAGGCCTTATCTAGGTATATGCACAATAGAGATGGAACCTTTATTTGATATCCTAAAAGGTCCCTCAGATCCAAATTCACCCCCCACGTTAACGCCTGAAACAAGAAAGGCATTAAAAATTATTGAAACATATATGGAAAATATGCATTTAGATAGAATTGATATAAGTTTGTCTTTATTATTTATTGTACTACCAACAAAAATATTACTACAGGAGTATTTTGGCAAGAAGGTCTATTATTATGGATACATTTATCTTATTCTCCTAACACTATTCTTACTCGGTATACTGAGGCTGGGGACAATTAACACTGAAAGGAATAAAAGCAGCAAAGGGAGTGTTCTGAATTTCTCCCAATTAAATAATTACTCCATATACTCTGAATCAAATTTATGAGTTAGCTAATGAGTTAAATACTTTGGCAATAATCATGTGCAAATCTAATGTTTCATTTGATAACCACTTACCATCTAATCCTTTATTGTCTTTTTGATCATTGCATTCCGTAATTTTTCCAAAAATGACAAGAAAAACACCTATCATGAATGCTCCAAATATATTCACTGATGGGTCAAATAATGGTACAGCAGCAATAGTTACACCTGATCAAAATTTTACATTTCTAGTACCCAAACAATCATCTCAAAAGGTAGAGCTTAATGCAGTATTACAAGCTTTTGTGATGTTTAAAGATTCTGTAATTAATTTATTTTCCGATAGTCAGAATATAGTTAATGCTATAGTATCCCTTGAAGATGCTGGTAGGATTTCCCCTTCCTCTACTGTTTTCTCTTTGCTTTCCACTATACAAAGTCTAATCTTGCACAGAAAAGATCTGTTCTTTATAGGAAATATCAGAACACATACAGGATTGCCTGGAGCCCTTAGTTTGGACAATGATTTAGCAGATAAAACTACACATGACATACATATTTTCTCTATAGTAGAAGAAGCTACAAATTTTCATAAAAAGTTCCATGTCAATGCTAATAGTTCACAAAAGTGCTTTAAAATAACTAAGGAACAAGCTAGACAAATAATAAAACAATGTCAAAATTGTGTGACCTTTTTACCACACGTTAATCTTCGAGTCAATCCTAGAGGATTGATACCTAACCATATTTGGCAGATGAACGTCACAAACTTGCCAGAATTTGGAAAATTAAAATATTTGCATGTTACAGTTGATACTTGTTCTGTATTTTTGATGGGCTCCCTTCTTGTCGGAGAAAAAAACTAAAGATGTTATAGCTCATTGCTTACAAAATTTTGCCACTGTGGGCGTTCCAAAACATTTAAAGACAGATAATGCCCCTGGTTATACTTCTACCTCTTTTAAACATTTTTTCTCATCATTTGGCATCACTCATATAACAGGAGTCCCATACAATCAGCAGGGACAAGGTATAGTTGAAAGAGCACATCAAACTATTAAAACGTACTTACTGAAGCAAAAAGAAGGAATTGGGAAGGAGAATATATTCCCCAAAGATAAACTTAATATAACCCTTTTTACTCTAAACTTTTTAAATTTGGATTCATCAGGGCTTAGTGCTGCAGAAAGGCATATATGTTCAAAAAATGTACATAAGCCCAAGGTATTTTGGAAGGATATTCTAACAGGACAATGGAAAGGTCCTGACCAAGTAATTGTCTGGAGTCGGGGGTCTGTTTGTGTGTTTCCACAGGGAGAACAGGAGCCAATTTGGATTCCAGAGAGATTAACTAAAGAGATTTCTACAGACCCAAAAGAAGATGATTTGGCTCAAATCAATTACAGCTGATATCCAGAACTCCAGTTTGGCTATTCTTACATCTGTGACAGAACCAGGATGTTTTTTTCAATATCTATTTTATTATTGCCCTTTCCCATATCATGAAGTTCTATTTTTTTTTTTTTTTTGAGCTCCTACAGACCTAGGTTAATGTTTTGCTGATCAGTTCTATTTTTGGAATATAGAGTTTTTAGACTTTGCAATGGAGATTTCACATGTAAAAAGTTATAAAGCCTTTACTATTATGTTATGTGTTGCATGTATTATATTATGTCTGCACACTTGTGTTTTGTGTTATATGTTTGAATGTACATAACCATATATCATATGTGATGAGCGCTCATGAAAAAATGGATCCAAATTTTTTTTTTATTCACGTAATGTAAATATTTTAATTTAAATTGGGTAAACACCTGTTGAGGATTGTTTTAAACTGTGAACAAAAAGGGAGGATAACAGATCTGTTTGATTTCTTTCACCTTTCCTTTTCATTATACTTAATAATTCTCTTCAAGACAATGTAAATTGTTAAGAAAATTGTTTTCTTTTAGTGCCTTCTGGAATGTTACATAATTTTTTCTTTAGGCATTGTTGCCAGAATTCCTATCTTCATCCGAGTGCCTGTGAAGACAAAGATAAAACCAGTCTACAGCTTCTGCAAAAGCCATCACTGAACTGCTTGCAGAACTTGCCTGGACTATGTATCACTTGTATGCATTGTGAACTCACCTGCATGCATTTTGAACAATATGTTGGTGCACTGACTTGTGGTAGTGTTGGGGTATTTTTGCTGATGATGTCATCGGTGGTACAATTTTTCCAAAAGGAGCCCTCAATTGGCTTGGTGTATCTTCCTCCCTTCTGCTTGTCATGGTCATTCAGCTAAAATTTGGGGGCCAACAAAGATGAGACAAAGAACCTCACCCCCACGCTGGTACAAAGACCTCTCCACAGGTGTGGCTGTATACTGGACCTGTAGTTAGTGACGGGAAAGATCCAATTGCAATGGTACCAACCTAAGACTGGAGGCTGACACCTTTAAGTCAGCTCATTCGATAATGGGTAAGGACCATATGTACTATTGGACAACCTAAGGCAGGCATGGTCCCTAAGCCACATGCTTGTTGTTTAAACAGAGAGGGGGAGATATTGAGAGCCACAGCCCGAGGGGCCAAAGGAAACTTTCAGACTGCCAGCTGTTGGTGGGCTCACAGTGGCCCCAGCAACATCTAGCTGATTGGCTCCTCTGCGGTGATGCCCATTGGGCTGTTTCCCCACCCTTTCAAACTACCAAGCTGCTCATTGGGGGACTTTTTTGGCTCTGCCCAAATGACCCAGCCAATTGAACTCAAGAGCAGAAGGAGTGGAGAGGTTGAGAGCTTGTGGGAATCTGGTGGTGGCAGTTGTGCTCTGAGGGTATTTCCCGAGGAGCTAGTTTTTGGCGTGTGTGGTTCTAAAAATAAAGTTAGTTTCTTTTGACAAGTGGCTCCTGAATTGTGCCCAGCCAGACTGTGGCAATCATAAATTGATGGAGAAAAATAACCGAAACAGAATAGAAATACAAGCAGTTCAGAGGAGGCATGGTGTATAGCTGGATTTACCTTTTGTATGATAAAGGGTAGGTGTTATTAATCTAGTCAATATTAAATTGAAATAGTTCTCTGTGTGTTTTAAAGTTAACAAATATGTGAATACCTGTCTCCCTGTATCTGTATCCTATTCAGCACATGTATTTTTGTATGCACATATAGAATCCTACCTGGTATCACATGTGCATTTTTGTGAGGTGGCTGACTTGGCAGATACGAATTGTGAAAAGAGATCACTACTCCTAAACGTTTTTGGAATTGAAAATTAGAACTATGAGTGAGCTTCCTAGTTGAACAAGATAATACATAAATTCATGTTCAGTAAAATGAATATTTTTGGATCTGTGGATGATATATATTTCATGATGAATTTTGATTGGCATATTTATTGCTACCGTTTAATGTCTGTGCATTTGCGTGTGTGTGTGTGTGTGTGTGTGTGTGTGTGTGTATATATATATATATATATATATATATATATATATATATATACTCTCCAGATTTTTCAGCATATAAAATATATGTGTCTTATTATACAATCCCTAAATGCATTAATATTCATGTATGTAGATTTATAATCAAATGTTCACAAAATTATTCTCAGAAATATTCATCCACCTCAAATATATATTGTTTCCTAGTGCTGAAATCTAAATTCAGTGAATGGTGCATAGAAGTCGTAATTTTTCTATAGTAACTGACCCACTTTAACATCAATGCAAGTAGATTACTATGGTACATGATGTGTATTTTGACGTTCATTTTTATTCAACACTGTTACATGACTATTTCTTCAGTTTATGCACATCATAGGATATATATTACATTCACAAGTTTGCAAATTTATAGGCATTTGTTTCACTTTCTGTCACTTCCTGCTTCAGTACACATGTATTCCTACATGTTTTTTGACTGTTTTTTTCATGAGACTTCTTTTTATTTTAGGTTTCAATAACCAATTTGAAGCAAAACTCACCCACTCTTCATGACAAACCATCACCCTAATATTACCATTAGATGTATAAATGGTTGTAATGAATGTATGTATATAAATATAAGATTTCCTGTATATTTTCAGATATCAATTCAATCCATTATTGAATGTTGGAACCAGTTATATTATTTATTCACAGTATGGTCTATTCATTCATTTTATCTATTTTCGTAGACACAGGATATACCTATTTGTACACCCAATACTAATTTATACAACTTCAAAATATTGCCCACAGAATTAGTGGAAGAAATACTCATGTCACCTGATCTACATATACACTTTATCACACTAATATTCTGGACACAAAATGCAAAGTTCACACTTATGATTGTACCAAAGCCTAAATGGAAAGTGAGCATGGATTACTAAAAACAACCAAGTTCAGATTGCCTAATGCTCTCAAATGTCAATCGTATTGGTGCTAAATATTTGTTTCTTCCTATGATTGTGTATTCAACCTCTACCCTGTTGAAAATGTCTAATCCTATCACTCAATTTATACGTTGCCTGATTTCTTAATGTCTCTATTCATATCTGCTTCCCTATATATTTTCCCCAGTTCATCATTGTGACTGACTCTTCACATGTGCTGACATTTACATTCATTCTCTACCGGAAACCCTATTGTTAAAGAACTTTTGGTCCAAATCATATACTCACTCTTCTTCCTAAACCTACTGACTATCTTTCTAATCCTACCGACTACCCTTTTTGAGTGGATGGTTTCTTCTACATTCAATCATCCAATTTACAAGGTCCTATGCCATTGTTTATCAATTTATCTGAGAGGTCTGTGCAGAAGGTAAATCAAAGCTAAGTATCCCAATCAAGGGCCCAATGCTCTTCTGGGCTTCAAATCTTACCCAGACTTCTGTGTTTATACTTATATTTCACCTATATATTCTTGTAAATATCACAGGTTCCCAATACCATTATTCATCACACAGAATGATTCCTAACGCAAATTTAACCTGTTATTACCCTAACCATACACTGTTCCCTCAATCTAACTTTACAGAAAAGCAGGGACAGAGTTGGTCTTACAATACAGGAGTGTAGGGGATATTCCACCTGCTTAGAACCTCAAAGGTCCATGCAGAAATGATACCTGGAGAAGTTGTAGGCAGCTATGAAGGACCTGAGGGAGGAAAAGACAACTTCCATGGTAAACAACCTGGTCAGGATGAAAGGATGTGTCTGAATCAGCCTCTTTCATCTTAATGTAGAGAAGATGGACCAAACCAGGCCTGTGTGGAGAGCTGTTCCCGGGTGCCTATGGTGATATACCATTCTAACTTGTGAAAATGTGTAGGGGTACCCTGCACCTCATGGGACCCTTGGAAGCAACTGTGAGGACAAAGTGGTTTACAAGGCAGTGACTTCATTAACTTCCTGAAGGAAGTTACCTCACATAACTTCCTTGGTGCTGGAACTCTCTAAATTTGGGATTCAGGAAGCCAGGCAACCACAGCCAGTCCCAGTCCCAGTCTCAGTGGTCTCACTTGTTTGGGTTAACCAAGGACAGAGTCAGTCTTTCTTGGTACCTAGTGATGTGAGGATGGCCAAATGCCAGGAAAGCTAAGAAGAGGGGCCTTTCCTGAGAAAGCAGGTAGTGGCTCACCACTGGCTTCTGACAACTTCACAGATTTGGCCAAGGAGACCTGAACAGAGACAGCACAGTCCACTTCGGGGAAATATAGTATGGCCCACCCGTCAGAGGACACTCCGGAGAGTCACAGACATACTTTGGGGAAGGAGGTGCCTTTTTGAGTGTGGGTGTGAGTTTGTGGTTTTGTCTCATGTTCTGAGAATAGGTAGCAAAGGCAATTTGTTTGGTTTGCAGAAGACTGTTTCTAGTATGTTCTCTGACAAGGTGAGTGTTTCTATTACTGTGTATCCCACTCTGTCCGTGGTTGTAGTATTAGAAAAAGAATGCATCAATGGGTGTGTTCTGTCTAGTAGAAAGCTTCCCAGCATTCATACTGCCAATTTATGAATGGACTGTGGCTAGCCTTATCAATGGGCAAAACCTACTATCTTCCTAAGTTTCTGTTTTCTTCCTGAATTCTGGACACTCTCCAGAATAGGCTCATGGTTTTGTGTCCAAGATATGTACCACCTCCAAGCTCTGACACATGGCCATGTACTGGATAGCTGAAGGGAATGGTGAGCATCTCAGAAAACTCAGATATCAGGGTGACCAGGAAAGTCTCAGTGGGGAAACCCTGCTTTGGGCCTTTTGCTTACCTATTTTTCTGTTGCCCTGAATGCAAGGAAAGTATTTGGCTCAGGCCACCCCTTTGTGAAGCCTGAAGAAAAGAGTATTCAAATGGAAATGAATGGGGATCACCTGTGGCTCTTTGCTTAATTGGAAAGAGATGTGTCTGAATCAGCCTCTTGGCCCTGGGTGAAGCTAGGGCTTAGATTGTCAGCACCTGATGGATCTAAAGAAAGATCCCATGTGTGCATCCATAACCAAAATTCAAAACATCAGTCATTGTGGATGAAGTCTCTCACCTTACTCTGTTAGGTTCCTGACCTCCATCAAGTGTGAATATGGACCCTTGGGTCAAATGAGTTCTTCAAAGCCCTGCAGATGTGCTAGTGTTTTCTCATGAATACAAACCACATAAAGAATCTATACCTGACAGTCAGTAGGCCTCAAATAGTAGAAGCAGAGCAGTAATAATGGCAGGCCTATTTGATCACTCCTGGTTCACAGGAAGGGTGTCCAGGCCACACTGACTTTAGGCAAATGAGGGGCAAGGGAGCTTATATTGGACACTGTCTTGAGCTGCGTCACTCATGGAAACCTCTAGCAAGAAGTTATGATCAGTGTCTATATGGAAGAAAACGAGGGCCATGTGGGAATGTTTTGGTTATAATTGTGGTCATTTTTGTGGCAGTTGGAAGAGATGAGTGAGTCAACCAGGGCTTGAACTCTTGGGTAATTTCCCTTATACACTGAGTTGTGGAACTGACCTCAGAGAAGTATTGCCATGAATTGTGTTGGGATTTTAGGAGGCCACGCATGAGATTCACCCTTGGAATCTGAAATATAGTCCCAGGTTGGTTTCCCACAAAGCACTGGGAATCTCAGGCAGGATATCACTTGATTTAATTATGAAAAACTTGTCAGCCATAGTGGAGAGTCAAAACACAAATGGACCTCACATTGTAGAGTTCAATGTGCCTGGCTTCATGTGACCTTTTGGCCACTCTTTGGGAAGACTTGCCAGTGAGAGTTCTCCAGAGATTTCATTGAAATGAGCTTCCTGACCATATAATGGTTCCTGAATGAATTGAAACCCACAGTGCCTCCAACTTCATCCTTGAAAAATGGCTATCTCATGCAACAGCAACTGGTTTATTGGGGGTCCAGCATGTTGGGAATCAGAGCTAACTTGAATAGAGCAGAGTGCCCTGAGAAGAGCTTAAGCAGAGCTTATATACTTTCCTTGGGGAGGGCAGGGAGCAAAGTTTATTGATGGGTAAGGGCGAGTGGGCGGTTTGCGTTCAACCGGGTGAAGGAGTACATTCTGCAGTTTAGCAGTTGGGGACAGGACATTCTGGAAACAAGATTAGCAAACAGTTCTCAAGATTTCAACAGTGTTTTGTTAAGCATACAGAAAAAAGTGACAAGTACCTATTTTATTAACCTTTCATTCCTCACTTCTTCTTCTATCTACTTTTAATCATAAAAGTGATCATTGGGGGGTGTCACATTCTATGTCTTCTAGTGTGGTATTACCATAAGTTTAACTTGTCCAATTTGAGCTTGGAGAAAAGAAATTAAACGGTTGAGCAAAGAGGGTTTATAGTTAGCAATATTATGGAGATTATTTTGGACAGGCCAGGGTTGTTAAAAAGTAGTCAAACAGGGGGACTATGTGAACCAAGACTCAAACCACCCTTTTTTGTCCTCTCACTCTCTCATTGACGCTCGTCAAGGTGTCTTTTTAATTTAATCATAATTTTTTTACAACTCCATTATGCTCGGAATAAACACAACATTCTTCCCAGGAAGTGACAAGTACCTATTTTATTAACCTTTCACTACCGACTATCCCTTTTTGACTGGATGTTCCCTTCGACATTCAATCATCCAAGGTACAAGGTCCAATGCCATTGTATATTGATTAATCTGACACATCTGTGCAGAACCTAATTCAAAGCTAAGTATCCCAATCAAGGGCCCAATGCTCTTCTGGGCTTCAAATCTTACCTAGATTTCTGTTTTCATACATATATTTCACCTATATATTCTCATACATATCGCAGGTTCCCAATACCATTATTCATCCAGCAAAATGATTCCTACCCCAAATCAAACATGTTATTAACCCAAACCATACACTGTTCCCTCAATCTCACATTGCAGAACAGCAGGGACAGAGTTGGTCTTACAATACAGGAATGTAGTGGATCTTTCACCTGCTGAAAACCTCAAAGGTCCATGAAGAAATGATCCCTGGAGAACATGTAGGCAGCTATGAAGGACCTGGGAGAGTAAAAGTCATCTTCCATGGCAAACTACCTGGTCAGGATGAAGGGTTGTGTCTCATTCAGCCTCTCTCTTCTTAATGTAGACAATATGGACCAAACAAGGCCTGTGTGGAGAGCTGTTCCCGGGTTCCTGTGGTTGATATAGCGATCTAACTTGTGAAAGTGTCAGAGGAAGTATGGAAGCAACTGTTAGGACAAAGTGGTTGCCAAGGCAGTGACCTCATTCAGTTCCTGAATGAAGTTACCTCACCTGACTTCCTTGGTGATGGAACTCTCTTAACTTGGGATCCAAGAAGCCAGGCATCCAGAGCCAGTCCCAGTCCCAGTCACAGTGGGATCACTTGTTTGGTTTTACCAAGGACAGAGTCAGTCTTTCTGGGTACCTACTGATGTGAGGATGGCCAAATGCCAGGAAAGCTCTGAGAGAGGCCTTTCCTGAGAAAGCAGGTAGTGGCTCACTGCTGGATTCTGACTACTTCACAAAGTTGGCCAAGGAGACCAGATCTGAGAAAGGACAGGCCATTTTGGGGGAACATAGTATGGCCCAGCAGTCAGAGGACACTCCGGATAGTCACAGACCTACTTGGGGAAAGGAGATGCCATTGTGGATGTCGGTGTGGGTTTGTGGTTTTGTCTCATGTTCTGAGAATAAGTAGGAGTGGCAGTTTGTTTGGTTTGCAGTGAACTGTTTCTACTAAGTTGTCTCACAAGGCATGTGATTCTATATCTGTGTACCTCACTGTCTCCGTGGTTGTAGATATTAGAAAAAAGAATGCATCAATGGATGTGTCCTGTCTACTAGAATGCTTCCCAGCATTTATCCTGATGAATTAATGAATGGACCAGGGCTTGCCTTATCAATGTCCAACATCTGCTATCTTCCTAAATTCCTGTTTTCTTCTTTAATTCTGGCCACTCTCCAGAATAGGCTCATGGTTTTGTGTCCAAGATATGTACCACCTCCAAGCTCTGTCACATGGTTATGTACTGAATAGCTGAAGGGAATGGTGATCATCTCAGAAAACGTAGATATCAGTGTGACTACTAAACTCTCAGTGGAGAAACCCTGCTTTGGGCCTTTTGCTTATAAAATCTTCTTTTTCCCTGAAAGTCAGCAAGGTCTTTGCCTCATGCCAACCCTTTGTGAAGCCTGAAGAAAACAGTTTTCAAATGGAAATGAATGGGCATCACCTGTGGCTCTTTGCTAAATTGCTTTGGAAAGGGATGTGTCTGAATCAGGCTCTTGGCCCTGTGTGTGTCTGTGACTTAGATTGTCAGCACCTGATGGATGTAAAGAAAGATCCCATGTGTGCATCCAAAACCAAAATGGCCAAAAGAGCAGTCATTGTGGATGAAGTCTCTCGCCTTTCTCTGTAAGGTTCCTGATCTCCATCAAGTGAGAATAGGGATCCTTTGGATCAAATGAGTTCTTCAAAGCCCTGCAGAGGCTAGCCCATTGAGGCTTGCGTTTTTTCAAGACTCAAATACACATAAAGAATCTAAACCCCACAATCAGTATGCCTCAAATTGGAGAAGCAGAGCAGTATCAAATGCAGGCCTATTGGATCACTCCTGGTTCACAGGAAGGGTGTCAGGACACTCGAACATTAGGCAAATGAGGGGCAAGGGAGCTTATTTTGGACACTGTCTTGGACTGTGCCCCTCATGGAAACCTTTAGCAAGAGTTATGATGAGTGTCTATATGGAAGAAAATGAGGGCCATGTGGGAGTGTTTTGGTTTCAATTGTGTTCATTTGTGTGGCGGTTGGAAGAGATGACTTGGTCCACCTTGGCTTGAACTCTGGTGTGATTCCCCATAGAGACTGAGTTCTGAAACTCACCTCAGAGAAGTATTTCCATTAATTGTGTTGGGATTTTAGGAGGCCACGCATGAGAGTAGCCCTTGGAAACTGAGATATAGGCCCAGGGTGCCTTTCCACAGAGCACTGACAATCTCAGCCAGGATAATACATGATTATATTCTTAAAGACATGGCAGCCATAGTTGAGAATCAAAACAAACATGGACCTCACAGTGTAGAACTCGATGAGCCTGGCTTCATGTGACCTTTTTGCCACTCTTTGGAAAGCCATGCCTGTTAGTGTTCTCCAAAGCTTTCATTGAAATGAGCTTCCTCACCATTTAATGGTTCCAGAATGAATTGAAACCCACAGTGCTTCCAACTTCAATCTTGAAAAATGCCCAGATAAATACCATGAAATTTTTGAATTTCCCATGACCAGGTCGCACTGGGGAACCTTTGGATGTCCTACGTCTGATCATGAGGGTATCAGGCAGTGCCTTGATTGACAGGGATTCATAAAAATGATGTAGAACAGCGATACCAGTAAGTTGGAGCCTGCTGAGTGGTGGGCCTAGAGCAGAGGTGGGAAGGTGTATGATAAAACATCTGTGTGGGCCAATGTGGATCTGCCATTGGCTTCCAAATGGCTTGTGACAGACATGGTGCAACCAGCAGAATGTTCTATGTAAAAGCATATTGTTATATGGAGAGGTTTCAGGGCAATGTTAAGAACCAGGTTGCTATTGACAAGAGGGCAAGCTATGAGGGATAGAAGCCTGGTTGGTGCATTCTCCTGAGAACCCTGACCCACTGCACATGACAAAACTCCCTCCAGCACTGTGTCCCAGTTGAACTCCTTGTATATCATGAAGCAAATACCAAACTCCCAGTGCAGCAACAAGAAACACCTTGAAAATTGGAGGATGACCAAATGGCTTCACAGTCCACATGGGGAGACACTTAGCCCACATTGGCCACAATTTACCTACAAAGAGAGAAATCAGCACTGCTGCCTCATGTTCATTGGAAAATAAGAAACCATGTCCTCCAGGTCACATAGATGCAGACCCAGCTTTGATGGGCTCACTAGAAAGAAAGCAAAAGCTCCTTACAAAAACATATATTTCAAGTGCCCAACCTCATAGGCAGTTTCTCAAGAAGTCTTTAGGGCCCCAGAGCTCCATGTTTTTGGAAAGTTTACCCTGTTCCTTACTTTGGGTAACTCCTCTAACACCTCCAAGGTTGTGAACTCCTGAGCATATTCCATTCCAGATATGTATTCACAGATTTTCTAACTCTTCTCTTCTCATTATGTATTACTTGGGGTGGAGGTAATGACAATGCATTGTTCTGGATGAGAGTAAAAAGATTTTTGTGTACCACATATTTGCATACACTTTGGATTAATTTTCCAATTTTCCATTCGAAATACTGAATTCCTGACACTAACCCATACCCTACTAGACTCTGCTTATCCTAATATGATTGAGAAAAATAACTCAAACAGAATAGAAATAAAAGCAGTTCAGAGGAGGGGTGGTGTATAGTTGGGCTTGCCTTTTGCAATATATAGGGTAGGAGTTATAAATCTAGTCAATTTTTAATTGAAGTAGTTCTCAGTGTGTTTTTAAAGTTAACAAATAGGTGAATCCCTGTCTCCGTTTATCTGTAGCCTATTCAGCACATGCATTTGTATATGCACATATAGAACCCTAGCTGGTATCACACGTATACACTTGTGAGGTGGCCAGCTTGGCAGATACAAATTGTGAGAAAAGATCACTCCTCCTAATCACTGTTGGAACTGAAAATTCAACCTATGGGGGAGCTTCCTAGTTGAACAGCATTATACATAAATCCATGTTCAGTAATATAAATATTTTTTGGATCTTTGGACGATATATATATCACGATGAATTTTGATTGTCATATATATTGCTACTTTTTAATGTCTCTGTGTGGGTTTTGTGTGTGTGTGTGTATATATATATATATATATATATATATATATATATATATATATATTTTTTTTTTTTTTTCAAAACGTGCAATATATGCGTCTTATTATACACTCCCTAAATTCATTAATGTTCATATATTTGGATTTCTAATCAACTTTTCACAAGATTATTCTCAGAAATATTCATCCACCTGAAGTACATATTTGTTTCCTGGTACTGAAAACTAAATTCAGTGAATGGTGCATACAAATACTAATATTTCTACAGTAAATTATGCAGTTTAACATCAATGCAAGTAGTTTCCTATGTTCCATGATTTCTATTTTGACGTTCATTTTTATTCAACAATGGTACATTACTTTTTCTTCATTTTATGCACATCATAGGATATATATTTCTTCCACAAGTTATCAAATTTATAGGCATTTGTTTCTCTTTCAATCACTTCCTGCTTCAGAACACATTTATTCCCCCAGGTTTCTTGACATTTTTTTTCATGAGACATCTTTCCAAACACATTATTTTCGATTTCCATAATCACTTTTGAAGCAAACTCACACACCCATCATGATACACCATAACCCTATTATTACCATTTGATGTATAACTTGTTGGAATGAATGATTGTATATGAACATAAAATTTCTTATGTATTTTCAGATATCAATTCAATCTCTTATTAAAAGTGGAACCAGTTATATTATTTATTCACAGTGTGGTCTATTAAGGCATCATCTCTATATTCATACGCACAGGGTACACCTAAATGTATCCCCAATACTAATTTATAAGTCTTTAAAATATTGCTTTCAGAAATGGTGGAAGAAATACTATAGTCACCTGATATACATATACATTTCATCACAGTAATATTCCTGACACAAAATGCAAGGGTGACACTTATGATTGTACCAAAGCCTAAATTGAATTTGAGCATGTATTACTAACAACATCCATGTCCTGGTTCCCTAATGCTCTCAAATATCATTCCTATTGGTGACTACATATCTGTTTCTTCCTAAGATTATATATTGAACCATAACCCTGTTAAAAAATGTCTTATCCTACCACTCACTTTGTACTTTGCCTGATTTTCTAATGTCTCCTTTGATATCTGCTTTCAAACACCTTTTCTCCAGTTCATCATTGGTAATGTCTCTTCAAATGTGCTGACATTTACATTCACTCTCTCACCAAAACCGTATTGCTAAAGAACATTTGGTCCAACTCCTAAACTCACTCAAATGTGTTCTTCAAAGCCCTGCAGAGGGCAGCCCAGAGGTGCTTGGGTTGTCTCATGACTCCAATTCACATAAAGAATCTAAACCCTACAGTCAGTAGGCCTCAAATTGGAGAAGCAGAGCAGTATTAATTGAAGGCCTATTTGATCACTCCTGGTTCACAGGAAGGGTGTCCAGGCCACCCTGACTTTAGGCAAATGAGGGGCAAGGGAGCTTATTGTGGAAACTGTCTTGCGCTGCGCCCCTCATGGAAACCTCCAGCCAGAGGTTATGATGAGTGTCTATATGGAAGAAGATGAGGGCCATGTGAGAGTGTTTTGGTTTTAAATGTGGTCATTTGTGCGGTGGTTGAAAGAGATGACTGGGTCCACTTGGGCTTGAACTCTGGTGTGATTCCCCTTAGAAACGGAGTTTTGGAAATGACCTTAGAGATGTATTGCCATGAATTGTGTTGGGATTTTAGGAGAAGAAGCATGAGATTTGACCACGCATGACAGTAGGCCTCAAATTGGAAATGCAGAACTTTTTGTCCAAATCCTTTACTCACTCTTCTTTTTAATCCTACCGTCTAACTTCCTAATTCTAGATAAATACCATGATAAATTTGAAATTCCAATGACCAGGTGGCACTGGAGAATCTTTGGATGTCCTGTTGCTGATCATGAGTGTACCAGACAGTGCCTTGATTGACTGGGTTTCATGAAAATGGTGTAGAACAGAGATGCCAGTAAGTTGGAGTCTGCTGAGTAGTTGGCCTAGAGCAGTGGTGTGCAGGTGTGTGATAAAACATCTGTGGTGGGGTCATGTGGATCTTCCATTGACTTCCAAATGGCTTGTGGCTGACATAGTGTAGCCAACAGACCCTTATATGTAAAGGCATCTTGTTATATGGAGAGGTTTAAGGGAAATTTTAAGAATAAGGTTGCTATGGTCAAGGGCATAAGCTACGTGAAACAGAAGACTTGGTGCATTTTCCTGCAGACCCTGACCCACCACACCTGACAGAACTCTCTCTAGCACTTTGTCCCAGTTGAACTCATTGTATTTTTTGAAGTAAATACCATACTTCCAGTGAAGCAGCAAGAAACACCACAGAAAGTGGAGGATGACCAAATGGCTTCACAGTCCACACGGGGAGACACTTAGCCCCCAGTGGTCACAGTTTACCTACAAAGAGAGAATTCAGCAACTGCTCCCTCATGTTCATTATAAAATAAGAAACCATGTCCTCCAGGTTACATAGATGCAGACCCAGCTTTGATGGTCTCACTACAAATGAAAATACAGCTCCTGAGAAGAACAATGGCCAAATCTCAGAGGCAGTCTCTCAAGAAGTCTTTAGGCAAGAAGAGCTTCATGTTTGTGGAGTGTTTACCCTGATCCTTAATTTGGAAACTCCTCTACCAACTCCAAGGTTGTGAACTCCTGAGCATCTTCCATTCCAGATATGTATTCAAAGATTTTCTAACTCTTCTCCTCTAACTGTGTCTTATTGGGGCGAAGGTAATGTCAAGGCATTGTTCTGGATGAGAGTGGGAATATTATTCTGTGGCACATATTTGCATACACATTGGATTCATTTTCCTATTTTCCAATCAAAATACTGAAACCATCACACTAACCTGTACCCTACTAGACTCTCACTACTAATCCTAATATGATGGAGAAAATAAACACAAACAGAATAGAAATACAAGCATTTCAGTGGACACATGGTATATATTTGGACTTGACTTTTGCATGAAAAAGGGTAGGTGTTATAAATCTAGTAAATTTTTGTTTAAAATAATTTTCCATGTGTTTTTAAATTAACAAATATGTGAATTCCTGTCTCCCTTTCTGTATAGACTATTTAGCACATGTATTTTTTCATGCACATATAGAATCCTACCTGGTATCACAGGTTAATTTTTGTGTGTTGTCTGACTTGGCAGATTCAAATTGTGAGAAGAGATCACTCCTCCTACCCTACTAGACTCTGACTACTAATCCTAATATGATGGATAAAAATAACCGAAACAGAATAGAAATACAAGCAGTTCAGTGGAGGCATGGTGTATATTTGGACTTGCCTTTTGCATGATAAAGGGTTGGTGTTACAAATCTAGTCAATTTTTGCTTAAAATAGTTCTCCATGTGTTTTTAAAATTATCAAATATGTGAGTTACTGTCTCCCTTTCTCTATAGACTACTCGGCACATGTGTATTTATATGCACATATAGAATCCTACCTGGTATCACAGGTTAATTTTTGTGTGTTGTCTGACTTGGCAGATACAACTAGTTAGAAGAGATCACTCCTCCTAACCACTGTTGAAACTGAAAATTCAACTTATGGGTGAGCTTCCTAGTTGAAAACATTATACATAAATCCATGTTCAGTAAAATAAATATTTTTGCATATGTGAATGATATATTTCATGATGAATATCGATTAGCATATATATTGCTACTTTTTAATGTCTGTGTGTGTGTTTTGTATATATATATATATATATATATATATATATATATATATATATATATACACACACTCTCCAGATTTTTCAAAATATGAAATATATATGTCTTATATACACTCCGTAAATTCATCCATGCTCATGTATTTAGATTTATAAAAAATTTTTCACAAGATTATTCTCAGAAATATTCATACACCTGAAATATATATTTGTTTCCAAGTACTGAAAACTAACTTCAGTGAAAGGTACATATGAACCCTAATATTTCTAGAGTAACTGACCCAGTTTAACATCAATGCAAGTAGACTCCTATGGGACATGATGTGTATTTTGACGTTCATTTTTTTCAACACTGGTACATTACTATTTCTTCAGTTTATGCACATCATAGAATATATATATATCATCCACAAGTTCACAAATTTGTAGGCATTTGTTTCACTGTCAATCACTTCCTGCTTCAGAACACATGTATTCTTCCATGTTCCTTGACTGGTCTTTTCATGAGAGTTCTTTCCAAAAATAATATTTTTTAGTTCCATTATAAGATTAAAGCAAAACTCACACACCCTTCAGGATAAACCATAACCCTAGTATTACCATTAGATGTATGACTGGTTGTAATGAATGAATGTATATCAATATAAGATTTCCTGAATATTTTCAGATATCAACTCAATACATTACTTAAAGTTGGAAGAAGTTGCATTATTTATTCACAGTATGGCCTTTTCATGCATTATCTCTATATTTATAGACACAGGGTACATCTATTTTTGCCCACAATACTAATTTATACATCTTCAAAATATTGCTTCAAGAAATGGTGGAAGAAATACTCATGTAACCTGATGTACATATACATTTTATCACAGTAATATTCTGGTCAGAAAATGCAAATATCACACTTATGATTGTACCAAAGAATAAATGGAAAATGAACATGGCTTACTAAAAACATCCATGTGCAGGTTGCCTAATGCTCCCACTTGTCAATCTTGTTGGGGACTACATATTTGTTTCTTTCTAAGATTATATATTCAAACTCAATCCTATTGAAAATGTCTTATCCTATCTTTCACTTTACACTTTGCCTGATTTCCTAATGTCTCTATTGATATTAGCTTTCTAACATATTTTACCCTGTTCATAATTGTGACTGACTCTTCACACGTGCTGACATTTACATTCACTGTCTACCCGAAACCCTATTGCTAAAGAAATTTTGGTCCAAATCCTATACTCACTCTTCTTGTAAACTTACCAACTGTCTTCCTAATACTACCGACTATCCCTTTTTGCCTGGATGTTCTCTTCGACATTCAATCATCCAAGGTACAAGGTCCTATAACATTGTATATCGATTAATCTGAGACATCTGTGCAGAACATAATTCAAAGCCACGTATCCCAAATGAAGGGCCTAATGCCCTTCTGGGCTTCAAATCTAACTAGATTTCTGTTTTCATACTTATATTTTACCTATATATTTTTGTAAATATTGTAGGCTCCCAATGCCATTATTAATCCAGCAGAATGACTCCTCACCCAAATTGAACCTGTTATTAACCTTAATCATACACTGTTCCCTCAATCTACGTTTACAGAAGACCAGGGACAGAGTTGGACTTACAATACAAGAATGTAGAGGATCTTTCACATGCTGAGAACCTCAATGGTCCAAGCAGAAATGATCCCTGGAGAAGTTGTAGGGCGCTTTGTAGGACCTGAGAGAGCAAAAGTCATCTTCCATGGCACACAACCTGGTCAGGATGAAGGAATGTGTCTGAATAAGCCTCTCTCTTTTTAATGTAGAGAATATGGACCAAACCTGGACTCTGTGGAGAGCTGTTCCTGGTTTCCTATGGTTGATATTCCATTCTAACTTGTGAAAGTGTCACAGAAAGTAGGGGCATCCTCTATTTCATGGGACCCTTGGAAGCAACTGTTAGGACAAAGTGGTTGCCAAGGTAGTGACTTCATTCAATTCTTGAAGGAAGTGACCTACCTCACTTCCTTGGTGTTGGAACTCTCTGAATTTGGGATCCAGGAAGCCAGGCACACAGAACCAGTCTCAGTCTCAGTCCCAGTGGGCTCACATGTTTGGATTTACCAATGACAGAGTCAGTCTCTCTTGGTACCTACTGATGTGAGGATGGCCAAATGCCAGGAGAGCTCTGAAGAGGGGACGTTCCTGAGAAAGCAGGTAGTGACTCACCGTTGGCTCCTGACAACTTCACAGATTTGAACAAAGAGACCAGATCTGAGACAGGACAGGCCATTTCGTGGGTACATAGAATGGCCAACAAGTCAGAGGACACTCCGGATTGTCACAGACCTACTTGGGGGAAGGATGTGCCTTTGTGGATGTGGGTGAAAGTTTGTGGTTTTGTCTCATGTTCTGAGAATAGGTAGGGAAGGCAGTTTGTTTGGTATTCAGTGGAGAGTTTCTAGTAAGTCGTTTGACATGGCGAGTGTTTCTATGTCTGTGTATACCACTGTGTCCGTGGTTGTAGACATTACAAAAGAGAATGCATCAATGGATGTGTCCTGTCTAGTGGAAAGCTTCTCAGGATTAATCTTTTCCAATTTATAAATGGACTGCGGCTTGACTTGTGGATGGGCAACACCTACAATCTCCCCAAGTTCCTGATTTCTTCCTGAATTCTGGCCACTCTCCAGAATAGGCTCATGGTTTTGTGTCCAAGATATGTACCACCTCCAAGCTCTGTGACATGTCCATATACTGGTGAGCTGAAGAGAATGGGGAGCATCTCAGAAAACTCAGATATTAGTGTGACCAGGAAAGTCTCAGTGGAGAAACCCTGCTTTGGGCCTTTTGCTTCCCTATTGTTCTGTAGCACTGAATGTCAGGAAGGTCTTTGCCTCAGGCCACCCCTTTGTGAATCCTGAATAAAACAGTTTTCAAATGGACATTAATGTGCATCACCTGTGGCTCTTTGCTTAATGCTTTGGAAAGGGATTATGTCTGAATTAGCCTCTTGGCCTTGTGTGTGGCTGTGACTTAGATTCTCAGAGCCTGATGGATCTAAAGAAAAATCCCATGTCTGCATCCAAAACCAAAATGGCAAAAAACATCAGTCATTGTGGATATAGACTCTTTCCTTCCTCTGTTAGGTTCCTGACCTCTTTCAAGTGAGAATAGGGATTCTTAAGGGTCAAATGAGTTCTTCAAAGCCCTGCAGATGTGCTTGGGTTTTCTCATGAATCCAAATCACATAAAAAATCTATACCTGACAGTCAGTAGTCCTCAAATTGGAGAAACAGAGCAGTATAAAAAGCAGGCTCATTTAATAACTCCGGGTTCACAGGAAGGGTGTTTAGGCCACTCTGATTTTAGGCAAATGAGGGGCCAAGGAGCTTATTGTGGATACTTTTTTTGGATGCGTCCCTTATGGAAATCCTCCAGCCAGAGGTTTTGATAAGTGTCTATATGGAAGAAGATGAGGGCCATGTGGGAGTGTTTTGGTTTTTATTGTAGTCATTTGTGTGGTGGTTGGAAGAGATGACTGGGTCCACCTGGGCTTGAACTCTGGTGTGATTCCCCTTAGACAGTGAGTTCTGGAACTGACCTCAGAGAAGTATTGCCATGAATTGTGTTGGGATTTTAGGAGGCCACACATGAGTGTCACCTTTGGATACTGAGATATAGGCCCACGGTGGCTATCCACAGAGCACTGGGAAAATCAGCCAGGATATCACAACATATTATTCTGAAAGACTTGGCACCCATAGTTGAGATCAAAACACTCATGGACCTCAATTGTAGACCTCAATGTGCTGGGTTTCATTTGACATTTTGGACACTCTTTGGAGTGCCTTGCCTATGAGAGTTCTGCAGAGTTTTCATTGAAATGAGCTTCCTCACCATTTAGTGGTTCCTGAATGAATAGAAACCCACAGTGCATCCAACTTCATTATTGAAAAATGGCTAGAAAAATACCATTAAATTTTTGACATTCACATGACCAGGTGGCTTGCAGATCCTTTGGATGTCCTATTGCTGATCATGAGTGTACCAGACAGTGCCTTGATTCATTGAGTTTCATGAAAATGGTGTAGAACAGAGATGCCAGTAAGATGGAGCCCGCTGAGTAGCGGGCCTAGAGCAGTGGTGGGCAGGTGTGTGATAAAACATCTGTGGTGGGGCCATGTGGATCTGCCATTGGATTCCAAATGTCTTGAGATGGACACAGTGCAGGCAGGAGACCATTATAAGTAAAGGCATCTTGTTATATGGAGAGGTTTCATGGTAATATACAGAATCAGGTTGCTATGGTCAAGGGGGCAAGCTATGCGATATATAGGCCAGTTTGGTTCATCCTCATACATACCCTGACACACCACAAGTGACAGAACTCCCTCCAGCACTGTGTCCCAGTTGAACTCGTTGTATTTTGTGAAGCAAATATCAAACTATCAGTGCAGGAGCAAGGAACACCAGGAAAAGTGGAGGATGACCAAATGGTTTCACAGTCTACACAGGGAGGCACTAGGCCCGCAGTGGCCACAGTTTAAAATACTGAATCCCTGACACTAAAACCTACCCTATTAGACTCTGACTACTAATCCTAATAAGATGGAGAAAAATTACCCAAACAGTATAGAAATACTAACAGTTCAGAGGACACTTGTTGTATAGTTGGACGGGCCTTTTGCATTATATAGGGTAGGAGTTATAAATCAAGTCAATTTTTTGTTGAAATAGTTCTCCTTGTGAATTTAAAGTTAACAAATATGTGAATTCCTGTCTCCCTTTCTATGTAGCATATTCAGCACATGTATTTTTATATGCACATATAGAATCCTACCTGGTCCCTCACGTACATTCTTGGGAGGTGGCTGAATTTTCAGACACAAATTGTGAGAAGAGATCACTCCTCCTAAATGCTGTTGGAAATGAAAATTCAACATATGTGTTAGCTTCCTGTTTAAACAAAATTATGTATAACTTGTTGTAATGAACGTATGAATGTATATATCAATATTAGATATCCTATATTTTTTCAGATATCAATTCAATCCACTATTTAAAGTTGGAACTACTTATATTATTTATTCATTGAATGGTCTATTCATACAATATCTCTATATTCATAGACACAGGGTACACCTATTTGTACCCCCAATACTAATTTATATATCTTCAAAATATTGCTCCCAGAAATGGTGGAAGAAATACTCATGTCACATGATATACATATACATTTTATCACAGTAATATTCTGGACACAAAAAGCAAATGTCACACTAATGATTGTACCAATGTAAAGGTCATTTGAGCGTTGGAGGAAGAGACCACCAAGAGATTGTCTCATGCAACAGCAAAGGGTTTATTGGGGGTCCAGCATGCTGGGGCTCAGAGCTCAGTTGTATAGAGAAGAGAGACCTGAGAACAGCTTAAGCAGAGCTTATTTACTTTCCTTGGAGAGGTCAGGGAGGGAAGTTTATTGATGGGTCAGGGCGAGTGGCCGGTTTGCGTGCAACCGGGTGAGGGAGTACAATCTGCAGTTTAGCAGTTGGGGACTGCACATTCTGGGAATAAGTTTAGCAAACAGTTCTCAAGATTTCAACAGTGTTTTGTTAAGCATACAGAAAAACAGGAAGTGACAAATACCTTTTTTATTAACCTTTCATTCCCCACTTCTTCTGGTTACTTTTAATCATAAAAGTGATCATTGGACGGTGTCATATTTTATGTCTGCTAGTGGGGTATATTGTTGTCTGATTACCAAAAGTTTAACTTGTCCAATTTGAGCTTGGAGAAATGAAACTACATGGTGGAGCAAGCAAGTTCCTACAGTTAGCAATTAATGAGGATTATTAATGGACCAGCCAGGGCTGATAAAAGCATAGTTAACCCGGGGGACTATGTTAACGAAGACTCAAACCACCCTTTTTGGGCCTCTCTCTTTCGTTGATGCTCTTAAAGGCGTCTTCTTAATTTACTCATAGATTCTTTTACAACCAGTATGGTCGGCATAAAAACAACATTGTTCCCTCAATGTAGCATAAATGCCCCCTTTTCTCAAGAAAAGGAGTTCCAACCCTCGCCTGTTCTGTTAAACAACTTTAGAAAGAAAGGTTCAAGATTCCTGTAAAGCTGTGTTGGAGGTTTTTTACTATCTTTAAGATTTTGTATACTGCTGCTTCTAATTGGGTCATTTGTTGTGTCCCATGAACTAGGGCAGTGGTTCCTGTGCCCACCCCTGCAGCAATTCCTATTCCCAAAAGGATGGCTAAAGTGAGGAAAACAGGTTCCCGGCAGAACCGGGTTGTATGCCCCACTATTTGAACTTTAAATGATACTGTGTCATGATAGAGCACTCTGGGAAACATCTGCATCATTACATTATTAATCATATCTGTTGACCATTTTATGAAAACATAAACAATGTTTAAGTATATAGAATTATACTGTTTTAGGTCTGGAAAATGCAAGGTACCTAAGATAGAATGGAACACAGGGAAACAGTTATATTTAGTTGCAACCTGATTTAGAAGGCATTGCTTCTGTTGTAATCAATGAATCCCCTGAACCTCAAGTTTAGTTAGTTTCATAATTTTGTACCCAACATGTAAGGGAAGGGGCTCAGAAGTTCACAGTCTGCAGAATTTCACAAAAAGAACTTTTTGTTTCTGTTTTTTTTTTCCCCTCTGTTCTGGGCAAGTAACACTTTTAAGGACACCTAAGCTTTTTTCTTCTCTTTTTTTTTCTACCTGCCAGCTGTTACCATGGAGCCCAGTTGGTAACTTCTTTATCTTAGAAATGTAGCCATCTCTTTGAAGCCCCAGCTCAAGGACAGGGGCCTTGTTGACATATTTTGTGAAAAACTAGTATGGGGGTGCCTAGCTTAGGAGTGTTGATTTTTCAAGCCAGTGCCCAAGTAGAACAGGCAACACGAAAACAGGAAGTTTATCTACATTGAACTCTTTTATAGGGTCTCTTTTGTTGAAAGTCCTAAAGTTAGCCATGGTGAAGACTTCTGGAGAACTCAGTTCAGACTTTTCTGTGGGCCTGGTACAGAGGGGGAAGACGGGAAAGGTGGGGGGGAAGACCCGGTTGGTGGATCTGAGTATGAGGAAGGAGAGATATAAAAGAATAATAGGAAAGGGGTTTGTGATTTTCCTAGCAACAAAAACTTGAGCAGTAGAAGAGATAGTGCTGAGGGGAAGACCGAAGTGAGTATCCCAAAAAGCCCGTGAGGGCTTTTAAATTCTTAGTAAACTGTTTTCAGTGATGACAAAGCAACTTTAAAGACCATTTTCATTACATCTTGGATAGGGGTCTGAGGGCTCTCCTCAGCTGGTTTGAGCTTTGGGTTATCTGGTAAGAGGACCTGGTGGGACCCGGTGCAGGCACTGATAGGAGAAGAGAGGAGGGAGTGGGTGGAGGGGTACCTCAGTGCCTGCTACCTCAGCAAGGGGGCAATGGTCTGAGAACCGGCGGAGGTTTGGGTTTTGGATCTAGTAATTGGAGGGGAGAAATCAGGTTGCTGAGGTGGGAGTGACAGCAGAAAGTCTGTAGCAGAAGGCTGAGGGTAAAGATCTATTGGAGAAGCATAGTTCAGGATGTGAGCAAAGGAGGGAAAAGGCTTCTACATAGGGGAATCTCCTTTCACTGTTTTGAGCACTTGCAGAAGTTAAAAAGATCACACAGAATTTGAGGATCTAGAGACCCCTCTGTGGGCCATCAGTTTTCTTTCTCTAATTGTTAATATGGTCAATGCTGTGTACTTAATTTGATGAGCAGTTGTTTTCCACCAGGCATCCCCTGTATGCTCACATCCCCATGACTTACAGAAGAAGTCAGCTTTTCCCCCACACAGCCATGGCTGTTTGTGGATTTGATACTCTGCCTGGCAAACATAGTAATCTAGGCTAGCCAACCTGCATCTGGCTAGAGTGTCCCTATATCCATAATATTTGTTTCCATTATCTATGGTACAGAAGGTATTTAATGGAATTTTAGTGGGATCCTCTTCATCAGGAATATCTCAATAGGAACGACCTATAGCCAGCTGACAAATGTCTGGATGGAGAGAAGGCCACCAGGTCCCTAAGTGGGCTGTATGCAAGATAGACCATACTTTTTGTCTAGTAGAATTTGTGATCAGCAATCGCTGCTGAACAGGCTGATGAGGGTTAGGACTACTGGTGGCCAAGGGGAGAGTCTATAGCCATATCCATATGGCGAATACACAATTTGAAAGGGTTACCAGTCTTTTCCAGTTTCCAGCTAGAGTCTGGACATGGAACAGGCTTGAGACTTGAGGCATGGATCCAGGAAGTGATTCCGTCTACTTTTACCGCTGTAGGTGTTATAAGTAGCACCTGGTATGGTTCTTTCCAGCGGGGTTCCAGGGATGACACCTGATGTCATCTTATGTAGATGAAGTCTCTTACTTGATATTGATGTGCAATCCCCTGGTCCCCAGGTTGGTAGGCAGTGGCCAGGTGTTTCAACAGGTATCACTGAGTTCTTTCGAGAGCTTTTAGTCTGTCAAGCAAGGGGGTGTGGAAGGGATCGTTCGGTCTTAGAGTTGGGGTTAGGTCCCTTACTGGAGGAGGGACACCATTGAGAATTTCATAGGGGGTGAGGTTACACAAAGAAACAGAGGCAGAATTTCTTGCATGAAACAGTGCATAAGGCAGGAGCATAGTCCAATCTTTTATGCTGGTCTCTAAGCTTAATTTCTTTAAGGTCTCTATAATGGTTCTATTTATTTTTTACCTGTCCTGCGCTCTGGGGTCTACAAGCACAATGTAACCTCCAATTAATTTCCAGGGTCCTGGCTAACCCCTGACTTACCTGGGCCATGAACGCCGGTCCTTTATCAGAACCTATTACCTTAGGCAGGCCGTATCTTGGGAAATATCTTTCAGGGTATTCTTGACCATCATTTGTGCCATTGATTTTTATTTTGTGGGAAAGGCTTCAATCCATCCTGAAAATGTATCTACAAAAACTAGGAGATATTTAAGTCCATACCTTGCTGGCTTAATTTCAGTAAAGTCCACTTCTCAGAATTGTCCTGGTCTGGTCCTCGTAGGTGCTTTCCTGCAGGAAGCTTGGAATGGTAAACATTAACCAATTGACAGATCCGACAGGCTTTTGTTACCCATTCAGATATTTCCTTTCGCTGTGAGTCGGTTAATCAAAAACTCTGTTCTTGATCCTTCAGGAATGCCTGCAGTTTCTTTGAACCAAGGTGAGTGAGTTGATGTACATTTTTAAAGTAGTGTAGGGCTTACTGTAATTGAAGGCTGGGCTCAGTGAAGTTGAGGAATTCAGTGTCAGTGTCCTCAGATGTTATCAAAAGCTTGCTGGTGCTCAAAGGGTCCATTAGAATTGGGCATCCTCATTTAACAGCGGGTATAAAGGAGAAGATAAGAACACAAACCCAGGTATCCATACCTGCAAAACCAGCAGTCCCAAGAAACTCTCTTGAGTTGTCTCTTGTTAGATGGGGGTGGTATCTGCACAATGGTTTTTTTTTCTTGGCTCAGTGAGCCATCATTTACCGCCCCTAAGGGAATACACCAAAAGATTACTTCTTGCTGGCAAATTTGGGCTTTTTTGCCAGAAGCTCTATCCCAAGTTGAGCAAGCTCGGATAACAGTGCTTGGGTTGCAACTCACAGTTTTCGTTGGTGTTGGCTGCCAGTTGCAGGACATCCACATATTGAAGCAGGGTGACTTAGGAGTGTGTAGTTCTGAAGTTGTTGAGATCTCTGTGGAGTGCTTCATCAAAGACAGTGGGGGAGTTTTTGAACCCCTGTGGGAGTCTACTCCAAGTTAGTTGACCAGATGTTCCGGTTTCTGGGTCTACCCACTCAAAAGCAAACAGCAACTGACTATCTTTACGTAGAGGCAAGCAAAACAAAGCATGTTTTTTGTCCAGAACAGTATACCATATTCACTCAGCAACAACAAAGGGTTTATCGGGGGTCCAGCATGCTGGGGCTCAGAGCTCACTTGAATAGAGCAGAGAGCCCTGAGAACAGCTTAATCAGACCTTATATACTTTTCTTGGAGTGGGCAGGGATGGAAACTTATTGATGGGTCAGAGCGAGTGGGCGGTTTGGTACAAGCGGGTGAGGGAGTACAATCCTCAGTTTGGCAGTAGGGGACAGCACATTCTGGGAACAAAATTAGCAAACAGTTCTCCAGATTTCAACAGTGTTTTGATAAGCATACAGAAAAACAGGAAGTGACAAGTGCCTATTTTATTAACCTTTCACCAAAGCGAAATGGAACGTGAGCATGGATTACAAAAACAACCATGTCCAGGTTGCCTAATGCTCTCAAATGTCAATCCTATTGGTGACTACATATTTGTTTCCTCCAAAGATTATATATTCAACCTCAACGATGTTGAAAATGTCTAATCCTATCACTCACTTTATACTTTGCCTGATTTCATGTCTCTATTGATATCTGCATTCTTGCATGTTTTCCCCTGTTCATCATTGTGACTGACTCTTCACATGTGCTAATATTTTGTTCACTCTCTACCCAAACTTGATTGCTAAAGAACTTTTGGTCTAAATCTTATACTCACTCTTTTTCCTAAACCTACCGACTATCTTCCTAATCCTACCGACTATCCCTTTTAGACAGGAAGTTCTCTTCTACCTTCAATCATCCAAGGTACAAGGTCTTATGCCATTGTATATTGATTTATCTCGGACATCTGTGCAGAACCTAATTCAATGCTAAGTATCCCAATCAAGGGCGCTTCTGGACTTCAAATCTTACCTTGATTTCTGTTTTCATAATTATATTGAAAATTTAATAAAATAGTGTTTGCCAAGGAACTGACTTCATTCAGTTCCTGAAGGAATTGACCTACCTCACTTCTTTGGTGATGGAACTCTCTGAACTTGGGTTCCAGGAAGACAGGAACACACAGCCAGTCCCAGTCCCAGTACCAGTGGGCTAACTTGTTTGCATTTACCAAGGACAGAGTCTGCCTTTTTTGGTACCTACTGATGTGAGGATGGCCAGATGTGAGGAGAGCCTTCCCTGAGAAAGCATGTTGTGGTCAGCACAGGCTCCTGACAACTTCACAGAGTTGGACAAGAAGACCAAATCTGAGACAGGACAGGCCACCTTGGGAGAACATAGTATTGCCCACCAGTCAGAGGACACTCTGGATAGTCACAGACTTACTTGGGGGAAGGATGTGCCTTTTTGAGTGTGGGTGTGAGTTTGTGGTTTTGTCTCATGTTCTGAGAATAGGTAGAAAAGGCGGTTTGCTTGGTTTGGAGTGGAGTGTTTCTAGAAAGCCCTTTGACAAGGCGAGTGTTTCTGTGTCTGTGTATCCCACTGTGTTCGTGGTTGTAGACATTAGAAAAGAGAATGCATCAATGGATGTGTCCTGTGTAGTAGAAAGCTTCCCAGCATTCATCCTACCCATTTTAGGAATGGACTGCCTTTTGTCTTATCGATGGGCAACACCTACTATCTTTCTACATTCCTGTTTTCTTCCTGAATTCTGGCAACTCGCCAGAATAGGCTCATGGTTTTGTTTCCAAAATATGTACCACTTCTAAATTCTGTGACATGGCCATGTAATGGATAGCTGAAGGGAATGGCAAGCATCTCAGAAAACTCAGATATCAGTGTGACCAGGAAAGTCTCAGTGGAGAAACACTGCTTTGGGCCTTTTGCTTACGTATTGTTCTGTTGCCCTGAATGTCAGGAAGGTATTTGCCTCAGGCCACCCCTTTGTGAAGCCTGAAGAAAACAGTTTTCAAATGGAAATGAGTGGGCCTCACCAGTGGCTCTTTGCTTAATTGCTTTGGAAAGGGATGTGTCTGAATCAGCCTCTTGGCCCTGTGTGAGGCAGTGGCTTAGATTCTCAGCACCTGATGGATCTACAGAAAGATCCAATGTGTGCACCCAATACCAAAATGGCAAAAAGATTAGTCATTGTGGATGAAGTCTCTTGCCTTCCTCTGTTAGGTTCCTGACCTCCATCAAGAGAGTATAGGGATTTTTTGGGTCAAATGAGTTCTTCCAATCCCTGCAGAGGTGCTTGGGTTTAATCATGACTCCAAATCACATAAGGAATCTATACCTGACAGTCAGTAGGCCTCAAATTGTAGAAGAAGAGCAGTATTAATGGCAGAACTATGTGATCAATCCTGGTTCACTTGAAGGGTGTCCAGGCCACCCTGAGTTTAGGCAAATGAAGGGCAAGGGAGCTTATTTTGGACACTCTCTTGGACTGTGCCATTTAAGGAAACCTCCAGCCAGAGGTTATGATGAGTGACTATTTGGAAGAAGATGAGGACCATGTGGGATTGTTTGGTTTTAATTGTGGTCACGTGTGTGGCTGTTGGAAGAGATGACTGGGTTCACCTGCGCTAGAACACTGGTTTGATTCTCCTCAGAGACTGAGCTCTGTAACTGACTTCAGAGTAGTAATTGCTTTGGAAATGAATATGACTTAATCAGCCTCTTGGCCCTGTTTGAGGCTGTGGCTTAGATTATCAGCACCAGATGGATCTAAAGAAAGATCCCATGTGTGCATCCAAAACCAAAATGGCCAAAAGAGCAGTCATTGTGTATGAAGTCTCTCGCCTTCCTCTGTAAGGTTCTGAAAGAATAAAAGAAATTGAAATTGAAATATAAAGAACCAGGTTTCGTAAATTTTCCAAGCTGCACTCAGCACCTGAAATTCCGGTGGCAGTTAAGACAATTCCCAGATCTGCACATTAGGTGTGTGTTGAAATCTTCCCTGACCACCTAGGTACTTAACAACCCCTTCCCAGAAACCGTGCAGCTCACCACGTATACATCTCAGGGCTTCAACCAATCAGTTTAAATGTATACCCCTTCTTAGGGCTGACCAATCACCCCCTGCCCGACCTGTTCCTGCCAATGAATGTGCTAATCATGTTTTAGAGTTGCTATTTGATTTTCCCTTGGTATATGATGATTTGCTAAAGGAGGCTATGATGTATGTAAAGTCCCTGCCCTCTCTAAAGAATGTATATAAACTCTGCTCAAGTTGTTCTCGGGGCTCTTTGTTCTTTGCTCCTCTGAAGTGAGTCCTGAGCTCCAGCATGCTGGACCCCCAATAAACACTTTAGAGTTGCATGAGAAAGCCTGTTGATGGTCTTTTCCACCGATGTTCACCCCACCTTTTCATCTGGCGGCCCCAGGTGAGATATTCAGCGCGGCGGACGAAAGACCCCAAGGGACTTCTCTCAGGGTAAGTAAGGCGCCTCTTTTTGGTTTCGGGTTTCAGATTAGGGCTTGGCAAAGTGGCTGTCAGTGAAGAGCATTAGTTCTCTCTGATGTTGGCTGACAGACGTGTCACAGAGCTGCAGGCCACGTCCCTGTGGGACACTCCAGGGGACGAGGGAAATCAAGGAATAGTAGTTTCCTCAACTCGGTTATATTTTGCTTCAGGATTCGGTTTGCCAGCCCATCAGGTTTTGCCGGCTACTCAATTTTGTTCATTGTCCTGAACTCATGTTGAGTTTATTGTCTGTCTTTATTGTATAACACATCAGGTTTTGCCAGTTACTCAGTTCTAATCTTTGCCTTGGACACATGTTAAACGTTTACTGTTTGTCTTTGTCTGTGTTGCGTTTGTGTCTTCACTGTCTCTCTTTGAGTAACTCCCATTATGGGACAAATCACTTCCACGCTTCTGTCTCTGACCCTTGATCATTGGACTGATGTCCGCTCAAGGGCCCAGAATCTTTATTTTTCAGTAAAATGCCGGACCTGGCAGATGCTCTGTGCTTCAGAATGGCCCATTCTCAAAGTCGGGTGGCCCCCAGAAGGATCCTTCCACTTCCCTCTAATCCAAAAATCAGAGATATTGTCTTTCAGCCGGCACCACGTGGCCACCCAGATCAATAGACATATACCCCTTCCCCAGGATCCTATCATTCAAACCTTCCGCTCTCCCCCTTCCCTCCATTCTCCCTGAGTCACAAGTGGACACTCCTCCCCCTCCTTATCCTCTACCCTCGCTCCCCAACCCCGAACACGTTCCAGATGATCCTCACGCCGCTGACACAGCCTCTCCACCACTAGAGGCAATTGGGCCAGACCCAAGCCCTCCAGGGAACTTCTCCGCAGCAGCAGCAGCCCCTCCTCCTCTGGTGGAAGCTGGGCCATCTAAAGGAACCCGCCAGCGACAGATAATAAAAAAACTCAGAAGCCCCTGTGATGCTCCCTCTCCATCCCTATGGGCCCATGAACCGACCAAACTGGGACCCCAACACCATTGAAGTTAGGTAGCATCTGTCCACTTATCACCGGGCTCTAATAGCGGGTCTCTGATTGGCCGCCAGAAGGCCGACTAATTTGGCCATGGTAAGAGAGATTATCCAAAGGCCTAATGAGTCTCCCTCTATGATTCTGGAGAGAATTATGGAAGCATTTAGGAAATATACTCCTTTTGATTCTCAGGCAGAGGACGAAAAGACATCTGTTGCAATGGCCTTTATCCAGCAGGCTGCCCTAGATATTAAGAGAAAGTTGCAACGTCTAGATGGATTACAAGATATGACCTTAAGAGATTTAGTCAGAGAAGCTGAGAAAATATATTATAAGAAAGAAACTGAGGAGGAATGGGAACAGAGGAGACAGAAGGAAAGGGAAAAAAGGAGGATGAAAGGAGAAAAAGGCAGACTAAAGCACTGGCTAAGGTTCTGGTCAGAGCAGTAAATAGGCCAGAAGTTAAAAAGCACGGAGATAGGAAGGGATACATGGGCCCATGCCAAAGGCTGTCCCTGGCCTCAGATCAATGTGCCTACTGTAAAGAAAAAGGACACTGGGCCAAAGAGTGCCCCAAAAATAAGCAGAGATGCAAGACCACCGTGCTGACTCTAGAACAGGAGTAGGAAAGTCAGGACTCGGATCTCCTCCCCAAGCTCAGGGTAACATTTGAAGTGGAGGAAACCCCAGTGAACTCTGAAGTGAAAACAGGAGCAGTATACTCAACCTTTAAGACCCCACTGGGCCCCCTATCAAATAAATGGTCGCTTGTTTAAGGGGCTAATGGCAGTAGATAATGAGCTTGGACAACTAAGAGGACAATGGACCTAGGAAATGGAAAAGTCCACCACTCTTTCCTATTAATCCCAGAATGCCAGGCCCCATTGATGGGCAGGGATCTGCTTACAAAACTCGGGGCTAGAATAACCTTTAACCCTGATGGTCCCCAAATGGTGTTTCTAAACGCTTCAGTAAAAACTCCCATAGTCACGGCTTTGACTATGTCCGTAAAAGATGAACATCAACTCTTCGCGTGCCCTAGAACTGATCAAACAGGCAAACTATCCCAGAAATTGATAAAAGATTATCCTAATGCCTGGGCAGAAACTGCTGGGTTAGGTCTAGCCATAAAAAAAAAAAATCTCCAATAGTAGTAGAATTAAAAGCCTCTACCTCTCCAATCAGTGTTAAACAATATCCTCTAATCAAAGAAGCTAAGGATGGGATAAGGCCCAATATTCAGAAATACCTGACTCTTGGGGTCCTAAGGCCCTGTCAATCGGCCTAGAATACCCCCCTGCTACCAGTAAAAAAGCCAGGAACTGGGGATAACCGTCCTGTTCAAGACCTAAGAGAGATCAACCACAGACTACAGGACATTCACCCGACGGTACCCAATCCACATAATTTGCTTAGCACTCTGAATCCAGAGTGGGAATGGTACACTATGCTGGACTTAAAAGAGGCTTACTTCTGCTTGTCCCTACATAAGGACAGTCAGTTGCTGTTTGCTTTCGAGTGGATAGACCCAGAAACAGGAACATCTGGTCAACAAACCTGGATTAGACTCCCACAGGGGTTCAAAATCTCCCCCACTTGAACTCTGGTGTGATTTCCCTTAGAAAATGAGTTCTGGTAATGAACTCAGAGAAGTATTGCCATAAATTTTGTTGGGATTTTAGGAGGCCATGCATGAGAGTCGCCCTTGGAAACTGAGATCTAGGCCCAGTGTGGCTTTCCACAGAACACTGGGTATCTCAGTCAGGATATCACATGATTTTATTCTGAAAGACTTGGCAGCCGAAGTTGAGAGTCAAAACACACATAGACTTCACATTGTAGACCTCAATGGGCCTAGCTTCATGTGACCTTTTGGGCACTCTTTGGGACACCTTGCCTGTGAGAGTTCTCCACAGCTTTCATTGAAATGAGCTTCTTCACAATTTAATGGTGTGGTGGGTCAGGGTCTGCAGGAGAATACACCAACCAGGCTTCTATCTCACATAGCTTGCCCCCTTGACCATTGCAACCTGATTCTGAACATTGCCCTGAAACCTCTCCATATAACAAGATGCCTTTATATGAAGAGATCAAACATATAAGGGATTACGGGCTGCACCACGTCAGTCACAAGCCATTTGGAAGCAATGGCAGATCCACATGGCCCCACCACAAATGTTTTATCACAAACCTGCACACCACAGCTCGTGCCCTCAATTGAGCAGTCTACAACTTACTGGCATCTCTGTTCTACACGATTTTCATGAAACCCAGTAAATCAAGGCACTATCTGGTACACTCATGATCACAACATGGTATACAAAGGTTCTCCAGTGCCACCTGGTCATGGGAGTTTCAAAAATTTCATGGCATTATCTATCCATTTTTCAAGGTTGAAGTTGGCAGCACTGTATGTTTCAATTTATTCAGGAACCATTAAATGGTGAGGAACCTCATTTCCTCTACGGGGAAACACACCAGAGTTCCAGCCCAGGTTGACCTACACATCTCTTCCAACCCCCACACAAATGACCACAATTAAAACCAAAACACTCCCACATCACCCTCATCTTATTCCATATAGACACGCATCTTAACCTCAAGCTGTAGATTTCCATGAGGGATGCAGCCAAAAACAGTGTCCACAATAAGCTCCCTTGCCCCTCATTTGCCTAAGTCAGGGTGGCCTGGACACCCTTCATGTGAACCAGGAGTGATCAAATAGGTGTGCCGTTAATACTGCTCTGCTTCTCCAATTTGAGGCCTACTGACTGTGGGGTTTAGATTCTTAATGTGAATTGGAGCCCAGAGAAAACAAAAGCACCTCTGGGCTAGTCTGTTCTGGGCATTGAAGAACTCATTTGACCCAAAAAATATGGATTCTCACTTGATGGAGGTAAGGAACCTTACAGTGGAAGGTGAGAGAGTTCATCCACAATAACTGCTATTTTGGCCATTTTGGTTTTGGATGCACACATGGGATCTTTCTTTACATCCATCAGGTGCTGACAATCTAAGCCACAGCCTCACATAGGGCCAAGAGGCTGATTCAGACACACCCCTTTCCAAAGCAATTAAGCAGAGAGCCACAGGTGAGGCCTATTCATTTCCATTTGAAAAATGTTTTCTTCAGGCTTCACAGAGGTGTGGCCTGAGGCATCGACCTTCCTGACTTACTGGGGAACAGAACAAAAGGTAAGCAAAAGGCCTAAAGCACGGTTTCTCCACTGAGACTTTACTGGTCACACTGATATCTGAGTTTTATGAGATGCTCGCCATTTCCTTCAGCTATTCAGTACATGGCCATGTCACAGAGCTTGGAGGTGGTACATATCTTGGACAACAAACCATGAGCCTATTCTTGAGAGTGGCCAGAAATTAGGAAGAAAACCGGAAGTATCGTCTATCTCGCATACATCCCCCTTAAGGACCTGATGACCATCTCTCCACCCAGACATTTCTCAGCTGGCTATAGGTCTTTTCTATTGGGATATCCCTGATGAAGAGGATTACACTAAAATTCCATTAAATTCCTTCCATACATAGATAATGGAAACAAACATTATGGATGTAGGGACACGTGAGCCAGATGCAGGTTGTCTAGATTAGATTACTATGTTTGCCCGGACTGTCAAAGACATAAACAGTCACAGCTGTTTGGGGGAAAGCCGACTTCTTCTGTAAGTCATGGGGATGTCAGCATACAGGGACTGCCAGATGGAACCCAAACTCCTCATCAAATTTTGTACACAATATTGGCATTATTACCAATTAGATAACCAAAACTCATTGCCCACAGAGGGGTCTCTAGATCCTCAAATTATGTGTGACCTTTTTAACTCCTACAAGTGCTCAAAAGGGTGAAATAAGATTCCCCTATGTTGAGGCTTTTTCCCCTCCTTTGCTCACATCCTGAACTATGCTTCTCCAATAGATGCTCACCCTCAGGCTTCTACTGCAGACTCTCTGCTGTCACTCCCACATCAGCAACTAGATTTCTCCCCTACAATTAATAGATCAAAAACCCAAACCTCCGCTGGATCTCAGACCACTGCCCCCTTCCTGAGGTAGCAGCTACTGAGGTACCCCTCCACTCACTCACTCCTCTCTTTTCTTGTCAGTGCCCAAACCGAGTCCCAACAGGTCCTCTTACCAGCTAAACCAAATCTCAAACCAGCTGAGGAGAACCCACAGACCACTATCCAAAATGTAATGAAAATGGCCTTTAATGTTGCTTTGTCATCACTGAAAATGGTTACTAAAAATTTAAAGTCCCTCACAGGCTTTTTGGTATACTCACTCCCGTTTCCCCCTCTGTTTTACATGTTCTACTGCTCATGTTTTTGTTGCTAGAAAGATCCCAAAACCCTTGCCCATTATTTTTTTACATCTCTCCTTCCTCATTCTCAGATCCAAGGAGCTGCTCTCAGCCCTGCTTCCCTGTCTTCCTCCTCTGTACCAGGCCCATGGAAAAGTCTTAACTGACCTTCTCCAGAAGTCTTCACCATGGCTGCCTATGGGAATTTCAGGAAAAGAGTCCCTATAAAAGACTTCAGTGTAAATAAACTTCCTCTTTTTGTGTCGACCTGGTCTACTTGGCAACTGGCTAAAAAATCAGCACTCCTGAGCTACACACACCCTCACTAGTTTTTCACAAAATATGTGAACAAGGCTCCTGGCCTTGAGTTGAGGCTTCACAGACATTGCTACATTTCTAAGATAAAGAAGTTACAAACTGGGCTCCATGGAAACAGCTGGCAGGGGGAAAAAAGAAAGGGAAGAAAAAGCTCTCCCCCTCCTAGGTGTTCTTGAAAATTTAACTTGCCCAGACCTAAGGAAAAAACAGAAACAAAAACTGCCTTTTGTAAACTTCTGCAGACTGTGAACTTCTGAGCCCCTTCCCTTTCATGTTGGGTACAAAATTCTGAAACTACATAAACTTGGGTTTCAGGGGATTAATTGGTTACAACAGAAGCAATGCCCTCTGAATCTGGTTGCAACCAAATAAGACTGTTTCCCTGTCTTTGGTGCTATCTTTGGTGCCTTGCCTTGTCCGTCCCTACAACAGTTTAATTCTATATACTTAAACATTGTTTATGTTTTAATGAAATTGTCAACAGATGTGATTAAATGTGTAATGGTACGGATGTTTCCCAGAGTGCTCTATCATGACGCAGGTTCATTTGAAGTTCAAATAGGGGGGCATACAATCCGGTTCCTCAGAAAACATATATCCCTCACCTTAGCCATTCCATTGCAAATAGGAGTTGCTGCAGGGTTGGGCAGAGGAACCACTGCCGTGGTTCATGGGACACAACGAATGACCCAATTAGGAGCAGGGATATATAAAAACTTAAAGATATTAGTAACCTCCATCACAGCTTTGCAGGAATCTTTAACCTCTCTCTCTGAAGTTGTTTTACAGAACAGTCGAGGGTTGGATCTCTTTTTCACTAGAGAAGGGGGCCTTTGTGCTGCATTGAGGGAAGAATGTTTTTTTCATGTCGACCATAATGGAGTTGTAAAATAATCTATGAGTAAATTAAAAAGATGCCTTGAAGAGGGTCAAAGAGAGAGAGAGGCCCAAAAAGGGTGGTTTGAGTCTTGGTTTACACAGTCCCCCTGGTTAACTACGTTTTTATCAACTCTGTCCCATCCAATAATAATCCTCATATTATTGCTAACTATAAAACCCTGTTTCCTCAACCGTGTAATTTCTTTTCTCCAAGCTCAAATTGGACAAGTTAAACTTGTGGTAATACCCCACTAGCAAACATAGAATGTGACATCCCCCAACAAACATTTTTATGATTAAAAGTTGCCAGAAGAAGAAGTGGGGAATGAAAGGTCAATAAAATATGTACTTGTTACTTCCTGTTTTTCTGTACGCTTAACAAAACACTGTTGAAATGTTGAGAAATGTTTCCTAATCTTGTCCCAGGATGTGCTGTCCCCAATGGCCAAACTGCAGAATGTACTCCCTCACCCGGTTGAACGCAAACCACCCACTCACCCTGAACCATCAATAAACTTCCCTTTCTGCCCTCTCCAAGAAAAGTATATAAACTGTGCATAAGCTCTTCTCAGGTCTCTCTGCTCTAATTAAGTGAGCTCTGAGCCCCAGCATGTTGGACCCCAAATAAACCCTTTGCTGTTGCATGATGTATTCTCTTGGTAGTCTCTTCCTCCGATGCTCGCAGGACCTTTACTTGGATGATTGAATATAGAAGAGAACATCCATTCAAAAACTGATAGTCGGAAGGATTAGGAAGAAGAGTGAATATAGGATTTGGAACAAAAGTTCTTTAGCAATACGGTTTCGGTTAGACAGTGAATGTAAATGTCAACACAAGTAAAGAGACAGTCACAATGATGAACAGGGGAAAATATGTACGAAAGCAGATATCAATAGAGACATTATGAAATCAGACTAAGTATAAAGTCAGTGAGAGGATTAGACATTTTCAACAGGGTTGAGTTTGAATATACAATCTTAGGAGGAAACAAATATGTACTCACCAATAGGACTGACATTTGAGAGCATTAGGCAACATGACATGGATGATTGTAGTAATCCTTTCTCACTTTCCATTTAAGCTTTAGTACAATCATAAGTGTGACCTTTGTATTTTGTGTCCAGACTATTACTCTGATAAAATGTATATCTAGATCAGGTGACATGAGTATTTCTTCCACCTTTTCTGAGGGCCATATTTTGAAGATGTATAAATTAGTATTGGGGTACAGAGAGGTGTACACTTTGTCTATGAATATAGAGATAATGTATGAACAGACCATACAGTGAATAAATAATATAACTAGTTCCACTTTAAATAATGGATTGAATTGATATCTGAAAATATATAAGAAATCTTATATTGATATACAATCATTCATTCCAACGAGTTATACATCTAATGGTAATATTAGAGTTATGTTTTCTCATGAAGGGTGTGTGAGTTTTGCTTCAAAACTGATTATGGATTTGGAAAATATTGTGTTTGGAAAGAAGTCTCATGAAAATACCAGTCAACAAACATAGAGGAATTCATGTGTTCTGAATAAAAAGTGATGAAAGTGAAACAAATGCAAATAATTTTGCTAACTTGTGAATGAAATACATATCCGATGATATGCATAACCTGAAGAAATAGTAATGTACCAGTTTTGAATGAAAATGAACGTCAAAACATACATCATGTTTCATAGTAATCTACTTGGATTGATGTTAAACAGGGTCAGTTACTGTAGAATAATTAGGATTTGTATGCACCATTCACTCAAGTTAGTTTTCAGTACTAGAAAATAAATATGTATTTCAGGTGGATGAATAATTCTGAGAATAATCTTGTGAAAAGTTGATTATAAATCCACATACATGAATATGAGTGAATTTAGGGAGTGTAAAATAAGACATATATATTTCATATTTTGAAAAATCTGGAAAGTATATATATATATATATATATATATATATATATATATATATATATATATATATACACACACACACACATATACAAAAAAACCCACAGACATTAAAAGGTAAAAATATATGCAAATCAAAATTCATTATGAAATATATATCATCCACAGATGCAAAAATATTCATTTTACTGAACATGGATTTATGTATAATATTGTTATACTAGGAAGCTCACCCATAGGTTGTATCTTCAGTTCCAACTGCGTTTAGGAGGAGTGATCTCTTCTCATAATTTGTATCTTCCATCAGCCACCTCACAAATTGTACATGTGATACCATGTAGGATTCTATATGTGCATATAAAAATACATGTGTTGAATTGGCTACAAAGAAAGGGAGACAGGAATTCAAATATTTGTTTACTTTAAAAACACATGGAGAACTATTTCAAATAAAAATTGACTACATATTTAACACCTACCGTTTATCATGCAAAAGGCAAGTCCAACTATACAGCATGCATCCTCTGAACTGCTTGTATTTCTATTCTGCTTGGGTTATTTTTCTACCTTATTTTAGGATTATTAGTCAGAGTCTAGTAGGGTATATGTTCATGTCAGTGATTCTGTATTTCAATGGAGAATAGGAAAATGAATCCAATGAGTATGCAAATATGTGCTACACAAACATCTTCTCACTTTCATCCAGAACAAAGCCTTAACATTACCTTGGCCCCAAGTAAGACACAATGAGAGGGGAAGTGTTAGAAAATCTGTGAATACATATCTGGAATGGAAAATGCTCAGGAATTCACAAACTTGGAGGTGGTAGATGAGTTTCCAAAAGTAAGGGACAGGGTAAACTCTCCACAAACATGGAGCTCTGCTGGCCTAAAGACTTCTTGAGTAACTTCCTCTGAGGATGGGTCCTTGAAATGTATGTTGTTGTCAGGAGCTTTAGCTTTGTTTGTAGTGAGACCATCAGAGCTGGATCTGCATCTATGTGACCTGGAGGACATGTTTTCTTATTTTCCAATGAACATGGTGCAGCAGGGATGGATTCTATTTTTGTAGGTAAACTATGGCCATTGGGGCAAAGTGTCTCCGCGTGTGGGCTGTGTAGCCCTTTGGTCATCCTCTACTTTTTATTGTCTTTCTTGCTGCTGCATAGGGAGTTTGTTATTTGTTTAACAAAATACAAGAAGTTCAACTGGGACACGGTGCTGGAGAGAGTTCTGTCACGTGTGGTGGGTCAGGGTCTGCAGGAGAATGCACCAACAGGCTTCTATCCCACAGACATTGCCCCCTTGACCATAGCCACCTGATTCTGGACATTGCCCTGAAACTTCTCCATGTAACAAAATGTCTTTACATATAAGGGACTCCTGGCTGCACCATGTCAGTCACAAGCCATTCGGAAGCCAATGGAAGATCCACATGGCCCCGCCACAGATGTTTTATTACACACCTGCACACCACTGCTCCAGGCCCACTACTCAGCAGGCTCCAACTTACTGGAATCTCTGTTCTACACCATTTTCATGAAACCCAGTCAATCAAGGCACTGTGTGGTATACTCTTGATTAGCAACAGGACATCCACAGGTTCTCCAGTGCCACCTGGTCATGGGAAATTCAAAAAATCCCTGGTATTTATCTAGCCATTTTTCAATAATACAGTTGGAGGCTCTGTGGGTTTCAATTAATTCAGGAACAATTAAATGGTGAGGAAGCTCGTTTCAATGAAAATTCTGCGGAACTCTCACAGGCATGGCTTCCCAAAGAGTGCCCAAATAGTCACATGAATCCACGCCCATGAGGTCTACAATGTGAGCTCCATGTGTGTATTGACTCTCACCTATGGCTGCCAAGTGCTTAAGAATAAAATCATAAGATATCCTGGCTGAGATTCCCAGTGCTCTGTGCAAATCCACCCTGGGCATAGATCTCAGTTTCCAAGGTGACTCTCATGTGTGGCCTCCTAAAATCCCAACACAATTCATGGCAATACTTCTCTGAGGTCAGTTCCAGAACTCAGTCTCTAAGGGTAATCACACCAGAGAACAAGCCCAGGTGGACCCAGTCATCTCTTCCAACCACCACACAAATGACCAAAATTAAAACCAAAATACTGCCACATGGCCCACATCTTTTTCCATATAGACAGTCATCATAACCTCTGACTGGAGGTTACCATGAATGGTGCAGCCCAAGTCAGTGTCCAAAATAAGCTCCCTTTCCCCTCATTCGCCTAAAGTCAGGGTGGCCTGGACACCATTCCTGTGAACCAAGAGTGATCAAATAGGCCTGCCGTTAATACTGCTCCACTTCTCCAATTTGAGGCCTACTGACTGTGAGGTGGAGATTCTTTATGTGAATTGGAGTCATGAGAATACCCAAGCATATATGGGCTAGCCTCTTCCAGGATTTGAAGAACCCATTTGACCCAAAGGGTCCCTATTCTCACTTGATGGAGGTCAGGAACCTTTCTGAAGAAGGCTAGAGACTTCATCCACAATGACAGCAATTTTGGCCATTTTGGTTTTGGATGCACACTTTGGATCTTTCTTCAGATCCATCAAGTGCTGAGAATCTAAGCCACAGCCTCACACAGGGCCAAGAGGCTGATTCAGACACTCCCTTTCCAAAGCATTTAAGCATATAGACACAGGTGATGCCCACTCATTTCCATTTGAAAAGTGTTTCTTCATGGTTCACAAAGGGTTTGCCTGAGGCAAGAGACCTTCCTGACATTCAGGTCAACATATCAGTAGGTAAGCAAAAGGACCAAAGCAGGGTTTCTCCCTGAGACTTGCGTGGTCACACTGATATCTGCGTTTTCTGAGATGCTGGCCATTCCCTTCAGCTATCCAGTACATGGCCATGTCACAGAGCTTGGAGGTGGTACACATCTTGGACACAAAACCATGAGCCTATTTTGGAGAGTGGCTAGAATTTATGAAGAAAACCGGAACATAGAAAGATAGCAGGTGTTGCCCATAGATAAGGCAAGCTGCAGTCCATTGATAAATTACGCAGGATGAATGCTGGGAATTGTTCTACAAGAGAGGACACATTCATTGATGCATTCCCTTTTCTAATATCTACAACCACAGACACAGTGGGATATTCAGACATAGAAAGACTCGCCTTGCCAAAGGACTTACTAGAAACAGTTCACTCTAAACCAAACAAACTGCCTTTCCTATCCTCAGAACATGAGACAAAACCACAAACCCACATCCACACCCACAAAGGCACCTCCTTTCGTCAAGTAGGTCTGTGACTAGGCGCAGTGTCCTCAGACTGGTGGGCCATACTATGTTCCCCTGAAATGGCCTGTCCTGTCTCAGTTCTGGTCTCCTTGGCCAACTGTGTGAAGTTGTCAGGAGCCAGTATTTAGCCACTAACTGCTTTCTCAGGAAATCCCCTCTACTGAGCTATCCTGGCATTTGGCCATCCTCACATCGGTAGGTTCCAAGAAAGACTGACTCTGTTCTTGGTAAATCCAAACAAGTGAGACCACTGGTACTGGGACTGGGACTGGCTCTGTGTTCCTGGCTTCCTGGATTCCACGTTCAGAGATTTCTATCACCAAGGGAGTGAGGTGAAGTCACTTCCTTCAGAAACTGAATGAGGACACACTGCCTTGGCAACCAATTTGTCCTAACAGTTGCTTCCAGAGTCCCATGGAGGCTGCCCATACTTCCTGTGACACTTTCACAAGTTAGAATGATATATTAACCATAGGCACCCAGGTAGAGCTCTCCACACAGGCCTGGTTTGGTCCATCTTCTTTACATTAAGAAGAGAGAGGCAGATTCAGACACAACTCTTCATCCTGACCAAGTTGTTTGCCATGGAAGAAGACTTTTGCTCACTCAGGTCCTTCATCGCTGACTATATCTTGTGCAGAGATCATTTCTGCATGGACCATTGAGGTTCTCAGCAAGTCAAAGATCCCATACATTCCTGTATTGTAAGACTAACCCTGTTCATGCTCTTCTGTAAAGTTAGGTTGAGGGAACAGTGTATGGTTTGGATTAATAACATTTTCAATTTGGGTTAGGAATCATTCTACTGGATGAAAATGGTATTGGGAACTGCGATATGTATAAGACTATAGAGGTGAAATATATGTATGAAAACATAAATCCAAGTATTATTTGATGCCCAGAAGGGCATTGGGCCCTTGATTGGGATACTTAGCTTTGAATTACGTTCTGCACAGATGTCTCAGATAAATCCATATACAATGGCATAGGACCATGTACCATGGTCCTATATACACATAGGTCCATATATACACTCATCATAAACTCTGGCTGGAGTTTTCGATGAGGGGCGCAGCCCTAGACAGTGTCCAAAATAAGCTACCTTGCCCCTCATTTGCCTGATGTCAGGGTGGAATGGACACCCTTCCTGTGAACCAGGAGTGATCAAATAGGCCTGCCGTTAATAATACTCTGCTTCTTCAATTTGAGGCGTTGTGATTGTGGTGTTTAGATTCTTTATGTGAATTGGAGTGATGATAAAAGCCAAGCACCTATGGGCTAGCCTCTGCAGGGCTTTGAAAAACTCATTTGACCCAATGTATCCCTATTCTCTCTCGATGGAGGTCAGGAACCTTACTGAAGAAGGCTAGAGACTTCATCCACAATGACAGCAATTTTGGCCATTTTGGTTTTGGATGCACACATGGGATCTTTCTTTAGATCCATCAGGTGCTGAGAATCTAACCCACTGCCTCACACAGGGCCAAGAGGCTGATTCAGACACATCCCTTTCCAAAGCAATTAAGCAAAGAGCCACAGGTGATGCCCATTTATTTACATTTGAAAACTGTTTTCTTCAGGCTTCTAAAAAGTTTGGCGTGAAGAAAAGACCTTCCTGATATTCAGGGAAACGGATCTATATGTAAACAAAAGGCCCAAAGCAGGGTTTCTCAACTGAGTCTTTCCTGGTCACACTGATATCTGAATTTTCTGACATGCTGGCCATTCCCTTCAGCTATCCAGAACATGGCCATGTAACTGAGCTTGGAGGTGGTACAAAACCATGAGCCTATTCTGGAGATTGGCCAGAATTCAGGAAGAAAACAGGAACTTAGGAACATATTAGGTGTTGCCCATCCCTACGGCAAGCCACAGTCCATTCATAAATTGGGCAGGGTGAATGCTGGGAAGCATTCTACTAGACAGGGCACATCCATTGATGCATTCTCTTTTATACTGTCTACATCAATGGACACAATGGGATACACAGACATGGAAAAACTCGCCTTGTCAAATGACTTACTAGATCAGCCCACTCCAAAACAAACAAACCTCCTTTTCTAATTATTCTCAGAATATGAGACAAAACCACAAACTCACACCCACACCCACAAAGGCATCTCCTTCCCCAAAGTAGGTCTGTGACTGTCCGGAATGTCCTCTGACTGGTGAGCCATACAATGTTACCCCAAAGTGGCCTGTCCTGTCTCAGATCTGATCTTGTTGGCCAACTCTGTGAAGTTGTCAGGATCCAGCAGTGAGCCACTTCCTGCTATCTCAGGAAAGGCCCCTCTTCAGAGCTCTCCTGGCTTTTAGCCATCCTCACATCAGTAGGTACCAAGAAAGACTGACTCTGTCATTGGTAAATCCAAATAAGTGAGCCCACCTGGACTGGGACTGGGACTGGCTCTGTTTGCCTGGCTTCCAGGATCCCATGTTCAGAGAGTTCCATCACCAAGGAAGTTAGGTAGGTCACTTCCATCAGGAACTGTATTAGGTCACTGCCTTGGAAACCACTTTGCCCTAACAGTTGCTTCCAAGGTTCACATGAAATGGAGGCTGCCCCTACTTCCTGTGACACTTTCACAAGTTAAAATGGTATATCAACCATAGGCACCCAGGAACAGCTCTCTACACAGACCTGGTTTAGTCCATCTTCTCTACAATAAAAAGATAGATGTTGATTCAGACATATCCCTTCATCCTGACCAGGTTGTTTGCCTTGGAAGATGACTTTTTCTCTCTCTGGTCATTCACAGCAGCCTACATCTTCTACAGGGATAAATTCTGCATGGACCTTTGAGGTTCTCAGTAGATGGAATATCCCCTCCATTCCTGTATTATAAGACCAACTCTGTAACTCCTCTTCTGTAAAGTAAGATTGAGGAAAGAGTGTATGGTTAGGGTTAATAACATGTACAATTTGGGTTAGGAATCATTCTTTGGGATGAATAATGGTATTCTGAACCTGTGATATTTATTAGAATATATAGGTAAAATATAAGTAGGTAAATAGAAATCTAGGTAAGCTTTGGAGACCAGAAGGGCATGGGGCCCTTGATTGGGATACTTATCTTTGAATTATGTTCTGCAAAAATGTCTTCAATAAATCGATATACAATGGCATAGGTCCTTGTACCTTGGATGATTGAATGTAGAAGAGAACATCCAGTCAAAAAGAGATAGTCAATAGGATTAGGAAGATACTCAATAGGTTAAGAAAGAAGAGTGAGGATAGGATTTGTACCAAAAGTTCTTTAGCAATAGGGTTTCAGGTAGAGAGTGAATGTAAATGTTAGCACATGTGAAGAATCTGTCACAATTTTGAACTGGGGAAAATATGTAGGAAAGCAGATATCAATAGAGACTTTAGGAATTCAGGCCAATTATAAAGTGAGTGTTAGGATTAGACATTTTCAACAGCCTTGAGGTTGAATATATAATCTTAGAAAGAAAGAAATATGTAGTCACCAATAGGATTGACATTTGAGAGCAATAGATGTTTTTCATAATCCATGCTCACTTTCCATTTAGGCTTTGGTAAAAACATAAGTTTGATCTTTGTAGTTTTGTTCAGAATATTACTGTGATAAAATGTATATGTAGATCAGGTGACATGAGTATTTCTTCCACCATTTCTGGGTGCAATATTTTGAAGACATATAAATTAGTATTGGGGATACAAAGAGGTGTACGTTTGTCTATCAATATAGAGATAATGCATGAATAGACCATACTGTGAATAAATAATATAAGTACTTCAAACTTTCAATAAAGGATTGAATTGATATCTGAAAATATACAGGAAATCTTATATTGATATACAATCATTCATTCCAACCCGTTATACATCTAATGGTAATATTAGGGTAATGGTTTATCATGAAGAGTGTGTGAGTTTTGCTTCAAAATGATTATAGAAATCGAAAATAATGTCTTTGGAAAGAAGTCTCATGAAAAGTCCAGCCAGGAAACCTGGAGGAATACATGTGTTCTGAAGCAGGAAGTGATTGATAGAGAGACAAATGCCTATAAATTTGTGAACTTGTGGATAAATGTATATCCTATTATGTGCATAAACCGAAGAAATATTAATGTACCAGTGATGAATAAAAATGAACGTCAAAATAAACATTTTGTATCATAGGAATCTACTTACATTGATGTTAAACTGGGTAAGTTACTCTAGAAATATTAGGATTTGGATGCACCATTCACCGAAGTTAGTTTTCAGTACTAGTAAACAAACATGTATTTCAGGTGGATGCATATTTCTGATAATAATCTTGTAAAAGTTGATTATAAATCCAAATACATGAACATGAATGAATTTAGGGAGTGTATAGTAAGACACATATATTTCATATTTTGAAATATCTGGAGATTATATATACAAAACACCCACACAGACATTAAAAAGTAGCAATATATATATGCCAATTGAAATTCTTCATTAAATATATATCATCCACAGACCCAAACTATTTATTTTACTAAACATGGATTTGTTTATAATTTTGTTAAACTAGGAACCTCACCCATAGATTGAATTTTCAGTTCCAACTGTGTTTAGGAGGAGTGATCTCTTCTCACAATTTGTATCTGGCAAGTCAGCCACCTCACAAGAATGTACGTGTGATAAAAGGTAGGGTTCTGTATGTGCATGCAAAAATACATGTGCTGAATAGGCTACAGAGAAAGCAAGACATGAATTCACATATTTGTTAACTTTAAAAACACATGGTGAACTATTTCAATTAAAAATTGACTAGATTTATAACACCAACCCTTTATCATGCAAAATGAAAGTCCAACTATACACCATGCCTCCTCTGAACTGCTTGTATTTCTATTCTGTTTGGGTTATGTTTCTCCATCATATTAGGATTAGTAGTCAGAGTCTAGTAGGGTATGGGTTAGTGTCAGGGTTTCAGTATTTTGAATGGAAAATTAGATAAGGAATCCAATGTGTATGCAAATATGTGCTATACAAAAATCTTCCCACTCTAATCCAGAACGATGACTTCACATTGCCTTCCCCCCAAGTAAGACACAATTAGACGAGAAGAGTTAGAAAATCTGTGAATACACATCTGGAAAATCCTCAGGAGTTCACAAACTTGGAGGTGGAAGAGGAGTTTCCAAAAGTAAGGGACAGGGTTGATAGACCCAACCTAAAATTGGGAAAATTGGGAGCCATCTTGCCACAAAGCCATGAAAAGCTACTTTTGGGTTTACTATAAATTACTGCAATTTCTGAACCCGTTTGGAATGTCTGCCCGTGCCTTGAACTCACCCATGCCTATCTCTCTGACCTGATAGCAGCCCTCTCTGAAAGTTTAGTGACACATCATAATTTTTGGCCTTCCCTGGCCAGACAACGACCCTCTCTGAGGTCTAATGGTCATCATAATTTCTGATGTTGGGGCCAGCAAAAAAAATAAATAAATAGATAAACTACATTTAGTGTGATGCTTGTCAAAGTTCTGTTATCTGTAATCCCCCTTTTGTGTAACTTTCTGGGCTATATAGCTGGGCTGTAGGAAAGGTGGGGTTGCTGTCTTGTTCCCGCTGTTTTGTGAGGGAGAGGCAGGCCGGCCGGTTGAAATAATAAACTTGCCTTAATTTGATTTTAATTGGAGTCAGTGGTCTTTACTTTCATCCTGGTCTAACATTTTGCAGTTCCCCAGCAAGATGACCCTGCCCATACAGATCACAAGACCAGACTGTTGGAAATTCTGAAGCTGGCCTTCCCTCCAGGGCTCCCGGCTACAGAGCCACTCTAGGGGATGCGCAACTTGAGATGTTTCAACGACTTGGAGTGAGACTTTGGTCCAGGGAGCACTGCAATGAACCACTGGACTATAACTATTAGAAAGCACCTGGTGGAGGAGGCCTCCATAGGTAAGTGGCACCTTTGTAACATCTGATATCAGGTTAAGGGAGATCTCTTCTGATGAAAGAGAGGAGGCCTGGGGAGGCTCACATATACTCCTGTCAGGGACAGTAACGAGAATCATGCTGTCCTTTGTTCTGTTATGCAGGGAATTCTTCTGGATGGGTAGAGAGGTGCGGATGGGCACGCACGCGGTCCTACCCAGGAGCTTTAGCAAGACATTGCATTGCTCCTCTGCTTTTTTTTTTTCTGGTGCCGGGGTTCTGTCTTTTTTTTTTTTCTGTTTTGTTCTGGGTTCTATATGTTTTTTGTTTGTTTGTTTTTGTGCGTTTTGTTGTGTGATTTCTGTGGTAAAAACTTAAAGATATTGGTTGTGAAAATGGGTAATAAAGCAAGTAAGTGTGACATCTATTTGGACTGTGTTTTAAGGACCTGCGATAAACTTTACCTCCCTTTGTTAAGCAGGATAAGAGAAGCCCCTAGCTGGCTGCCTGGAGCACACCCACTGCACAGGGCAATGCCTGCTGCAGAGCTAAAAACTGAGTATCTCACAGGTTAACAAGTGAAACTCCTTTAAAACCACTTGTACCTCCCTTTCAAAAGAGTCACAACCTTTGGGCAAAGTCCCCTGTGTTTCTCCTTTGTTAGCAAAGCAATAAACCTCCCTTTTTCTTTTTTCAAAAACCCTGTCCTCATTATTAAATTGGCATTAATTGGCTTCAAGGTCAGGAACTGAACTTTATGTTTCAAATTTTGATACACCACGCCGCACCCGCCCTGGAACTTTTTGAGAGCTGACTAATGATATGTTAGAGATGGAGCATGGTTGGGGTGGAACCGAACCAGAGGAGCTAATCCTGTAAGTAAAAGGAGGGACCAAGGGACTTCCAGCTGCTGCCGAAGCCCTGTTACTTCAGGGAATTCCCTCCTTCCTTCCCTGCACTGTAAGCATTATGTAACGTCTGTCTTCTTAAAAAAGAGAAAAATAAAAAGGGGATACTAAATTCAGTAAAGTCACCATGGAGACCCTTGATTTTACATTTCAGGTTGCCCCTCTGTAAAAACATGTGGTCCCCTTGTGGGGACTTCTATGGTGCCACTGGAGTAGGAGATTTTTCTCTTATCTGCTCTGTTTTAAAGGCTTCTGTCTGTCAGCCATAGTCTGGAGCTCCATTCTGTCTGTCTTGTGTCTTTGTTTCTGGCCCTTTAAGACATGTGCAATAATGTGTTGATATTTTAAATTGTTTCTTTGGAATGATCTTAGCTGAATGTACGTCTAAATGATGATGTTTTATTGTAACAATCTGGTATCTGAATGGGTTTTTGAAGCATTGCACAATCTTGCAGGTAAAAGTCGTGTTTAGGTAATTGTTTAGTTTATGATTTCAGATAATTTATGCCAGAGAACTTAAATACTTAGGATGGAAAACTAAAGAACTCTACTTCCAAGTTGGCAAGTAACTTCCCAATCATTCAGTCTTTTATTTCACCTGTTTTGAATTGGGTAGCCTGGGAAAATGTCACTGTGTGTACCAGTGCATTAATTTGGACAAAGAGAGTAAATCATTTTATGGTATCTGTTGACAAAACAAGATGTGAAGATATAAAATTTTGTGAATTGTATCTTAAAATTGTTTCATAATTTTCAACATCCTAACATAAAAATTATGGTTAAAATGCCTTAGGCCTGATGTGTCTGCTCTGAATAGTAGTTTTTTCCTGCTTCTTCCTGACCTCAGCCAGGACTTACTTTGAAATGCAAATAAAAGAAGCCTGCAAGCTCAGTAGGAGACTGATCTGAGGCCTAAGCAGAAAAAAAAAGGAAATTGCATGGTTTTTACTAATTACTGGCCAGTCGTTTTTTCTTGGACTATTATTTTTTTCCTTAGATACTTTATTTTGTTTTTTTTTAGCTCATGATTTTGATCCTACAGACCTAAGTTAATGTTTTTCTGATCAGTTCTATCTTTGACCAACTGTGGAGTTTTCGAAACATTGCAATGCAGATTTCATCTGCGAAAAGCTATAAGGCCTTTACTATGTTTATGTGTGCACACTTCTGTTATGTGTTCTATGTCTATATATACATATATCCATATATCAAATATATGATACAAAAATTAACATATATAAAGAACGCTCATTAAAAAACACTCATAAAAACAAATTTTAAAAAGTGGATCCAAGGATCCTTAATTCACGTGATTTAAATGGTTCAATTTAAATTGGATAAACAGATAAAAATAAATGTCTTTAAATTTAAGCTTACAAGTTTTTCTAGGTGTTCAGATATCTAATACAATATTAATGTCTACAAAATATGTAATATAACTTGGTTGTAGGACTTTTCCTTCAACAAAAAAATGGTTTACAATCTTCAATACATTTGTCTAATATTTTGATAAATAAGTAAATTAAATTTGATATGAGATTACTCATTCATGAGTACTTTTGTTAGATATCTGATTGATTAACTAAGGTCTGTACAAGTTTGTACTAAAGTCTGTATAAGATTGTAAAAATCAGTCATGTGTTAAAGAGACAAAAATTTCTTAAAACATAAGTTTACCCATAACATTGTGTTTATTAAGTTTTATTTTTCCAGAGCTAGCAACCGTAAAAATTAAACAACTGATTAAATAAGAACTGTTATTTTAGAGAACTGTACTGCCATTACTTTAAAAGCTAAACTTGGTTAATGTGGAAACATCAATGTAATTATGAGGCTATTAATGTGCTCATATCTTCCATGTACAAGTCTGTAAGGTAGAAACTTAAAAGAGCATTATATCATGCTGGTGTTCTTAAGTTGTATGGTAAAAATATATATTGGGAATTTATTTATCTGTTATCATAAAATAAGTAAAGATTTATGTTACTTTTTGCATTGGGAAAAATTTAAATGTATGTTTAAGTTAATGAGAGCCTAATCTATGTAAAGGTTAAAAACTTTCAGCTTTTCTTTAATTCATGTTTTAAATGTGATATCATATGGTGTTAGCTAATGTTCATGTGACCTAAAACGATTTATGTAAACTTTGTAAAATGATACTTAAAAAAAAAAGATCAGCTTTAGAACTAAAACCCTTAAGATTTATAAAGAGACCTGCCTTACCTGAGATAAGGCTCTGTGTCCCACCTTACTACATGTGAGAATGACTATGAAAACAGTAGGTTAGATTATGTTTCATTTAAAGTTTTGTTCAAAAGTTGTTTTTTTTTCTGTCAATATTACTAGGATCTATAAAAGGGGATATAATTTATAACTAAGCAAAAAAATTCAGGGTAGCTATTATGCAAACTAAGTATATTTACTCTTGTTAAAAAAATTTATTTTGTAATTTCCTTATAAGTGATCTAAAGATTCTCTGTTAGTGTTTTACAGAAGTGTTGCTTTAAGAACACAACATGGGTTAATTTAAGATAATAAGTCATCACCTACAAGACAGACAGAATAACACAGATCCCAATTAATAAAAAGATAAATAATTATAAAGTTATAGACATTAAAGCCCAGTACTTTTAACATAAGGTAGTTAAAATTTATTTGCTGGATATTTAAGATTAGGATTTAAAATTAAAGTTATATGAAAAGGGACAAGAAAACTAATATTTGGCTCTTGCCCTCTGAGTCAGTCTGAATCCAGGGAACAGGGGACTTCTCTAAAGAGCTTTTCAACTCTGGGCCATATAACCTCCCCATCTGGGGGATTAATGAGACCACTGGAGAACAGAAAGCCAATCAGTGCATTTGCTAAGAAAAGGAGAGTCATCAGAGAAGGGAGACATCCCTGATGCTGCCGAGGGAAGCCACATGGTCAAGGAAGATCTGGACCCACCTAGCCCAAATGGCACTAGCAGAACTGAGAAGCTGCTCTCAAGTTTCCCAAGGAATGACAACCATAAAAGCTCAGCTGACTGTTAACAATAGATAGAAACAAAAGTCAGTTTGACTGATTCATCTTAAACACTTAACAAAGACAGTTGAAAGCAAAATACAGCCATTCCTGGACATTTTAAATAATAATAATAATAATAATAATAATAATAAAAATAATAATAATAATAATAATATTTTAATGTATACAGTTTATATTAGCCTCCCAAAATAAGTAAGACTGGAGGCTACAAAGAAGGATTCTCAGAAAGGAATGCCTGATAACTATAAAAAGACACTATCAAGAGGAGCTGCCAGAGGCAGAAGTTTTTAGTTTAAGGCCTCAGATATTTCTAACCTACACGGTTAGGCTTGGTGTTGGCTAGTACGATTATCCAGCACTGAGTAACAGAATTAAAGGTTTCTCTATTAGACACAGAGGTCATTCTAGTAAAATGATTTTGCAAGATCAGATGACATTAAATTATTAAACTGTATCTTATGGAGAGGGACAACTGTAACACTAAATGTTAAGTATTAAGTTGACAGTCCTGATAACTGGGAATATTAAAGACTGGTGAGGGAACTTCTGTACAGTGACATGTTCTAGCTGCTGCAACATTTATTCAGTACTCATGTTTTTTGTTTCTCTCATCGAAGAACCAATCCCCAGATGACTTTACAACCTTTTCTTCCCCAATGAGACTTCAAACCGAACTGACCTCTAAAAGGCAACTCATGTCCCTCATGCCGTTCCCCCTCACGTCACCCTCTCTCAGCTCAGAAGAAGCCAAAATGAGTGATGCCTCTCTTCTTACAACAGTGGAGCCAAAAATAAATAGACTATCAATATACATAATTAATTAAGTCAGGTAAAATCAGGGAGACCGGTTTTGGGTGATTTCAAAAATTAGAGAGACTGTTACCTCAGAGAATAAAATTCCCTCAGTGCTCTTCACCTACCGTATGAAAGATATGAAAGGGACACATTAGAAAAGGGGGGAATGATAGACCCAACCAGATCTTTTATTAAAGTTTGGAGCCATCTTGCCACAAAGCCAAGAAAGGATAATTTTTCTTAACTATTAATTACAGCAAATTCCAAACCTGTTTGGAATGCCTGCCTGTGCCTTGAACTCACCCATGGCTGGCTCTCTCACCAGATAACAGCCCTCTCTGAAACTTTGTTGACACCTCATAAATATTGGCCTTCCCTGGTCAGATGACACTCTCTGAGGCTCTAATGGTCCCCATAAATTCTGATGTTTGTTCCAACAACAAAAAAAAAAGTAAACTACCCTTAGTGTGATGCTTGTCAGAGTTCTGTTATCTGTAACCCCCCTTTTGTGTAACTTTCTGGGCTATAAAGCTGGGCTGTAAGAAAGGTGGGGTTTCTCTCTTGTTTCCGCCATTTTGGGAGGGAGAGGCACCAGGGTGGTGGAAATAATAAGCTTGTTTTAATTTGATTTTAATTGGAGTCAGTGGTGATTTCATGCATCCTGGTCTAAAAGGTAAACACTCCACAAACGTGGAGCTCTGCTGGCCTAAAGACTTTTTGAGAAACTGCCTCTGAGGATGGGCACTTGACATATATGTTGTTGTCAGGAGCTTTTGCTTCCATTCTAATGAAACCATCAAAGCTGGGTCTGCATCTATGTGACCTGGAGGACATTGTTTCTTATTTTCCAAAGAACATGAGACAGCATTGCTGACTTCTCTCTTTGTAAGTAAACTGTGGCCACTGAAAGCTAATTGTCTCCGCATGTGGATTGTGAAGCCATTAGGTCATCCTCCACTTTTCATGGACTTTCTTGCTGATGCACTGGGAGTTTGGTATTTGCTTCATGAAATGCAAGGAGTTCAACTGGGACACAGTGCTGGAGGGAGTCCTGTCACGTGTGGTGGGTAAGGGTATGCAGGAGAAAGCACCAACCAGGTTTCTATCCCACATAGATTGCCCCCTTGACCATAGCAAATTGATACTGAACATTGCCCTGAAACATCTCCATATAACAAGATGCCGTTTATGTAGAGGTTTCAGACATATAAATGATTCCTGTCTCCACCATGTCAGCCACCGGCCATTTGGAAGTCAATGGCAGATCCACATGGCCCGACCACAGATATTTTATCACACACCTGCACATCACAGCTCTGGGCCCACTACTCAGCAGGCTCCAACATACTGGCATCTCTGTTCTACACCATTTTCATGAAACCCAGTCAATCAAGGACCTCTCTGGTATACTCATGATCAACAACAGGACATCCAAAGATTCTCCAGTGCCACCTGGTCATGGGAATTTTAAAAATTTCATGGTATTTATCTAGCCATTTTTCAAGGATGAAGTTGGAGAAACTGTGGGTTTCAATTCATTCAGCAACTATTAAATTTTGAGGTAGCACATTTCAAGAAATGCTCTGGAGATCTCGCAGAGGCAAGGCTTCCCAAAGAGTGGCCAAAAGGACACATGAAACCAGGCCCATGAGGTCTACAATGTTAGGTTCATGTGTGTTTTGACTCTCAACTATGGCTGCCAAGTCTATAAGAATAAAATCATGTTATATCCTGGCTGAAATTCCCAATGATCTTAGGAAAGCCACCATTGGCTTAGATCTCAGTTTCCAAGGGCGACTCTCATGCATGGCCTCCTAAAATCCCAACAAAATTCATGGCAATACTTCTCTGAGGTCAGTTACATAACTCAGTCTCTAAGGGGAATGACACTAGAGTTCATGTCCAGGTGGACCCAGGCATCTCTTCTAACTACCACACAAATGACTGCTGGAGCCATCAACCAAGTAGGTATGAGAATTTTCTTGCCAGCGTACCCCCATGTTTCTTTAGTGGAAGGACTCATGGAAATAGGACATTTTGCAGGACATTGCATGTAAGGTGACCTTGCTCAAGGACCAGGGCGGATCCATGTTTTGGGTGTTCCTGGTTTAGCATAATAGGAGATTAGGGTGTTCCCCCTTTAAAATAGGGTGGTTTAGCGTAATAGGAGATTAGGGTGTTCCCCTTTAGAATAGGGCGTATCCTGCTGCTGAGTCCCTCTTGATTCTTAGGATCAGACAGTATATTTGGGAGACAGAAGCCCAGGAGTAGTGGATTTGGGCAGAGAGTGAATTTGGGCAGGAACGTGGATTTCCCCAGAAAGTGTTTGTAGACGGCCGGTGTGAGTTTGGGAATAAAGAATTGCTGTTTGAATCTACAAGCTGTGTGGAGACTCGTGATTTGTGCCCAGCCAGAGACTGCGGCATTTGGTGGCTCGTACGCGGAACGCCTGTAGCTTGGGGGTAAGTGAAATTGCTCGCCCCTGAGGGAAGGTGAGAGAATGGGTGACCATTTCAAAAAACAATGTGTTCTTCTTTTGATTTATTTTGTTTTTCTTTCAAGCTGCCTATCCCTAGAAATTTCTCAGGCAAACTGGAAAAAATGGTTGACTAAAGGTTTGAAGTTTGTCGGCCCTGAGGAAGAGAAAATTGATACAACGATTTTTTATTCCGTTTTTGTTTCATTCAGTTTCGGTTTTGTTTTGTGTTATCTTATTGGGTTGCGTTATCTTTATAGTAGATTAAAACAAACTGAAAATATGTTAAGTAAATTGTTAGAGGTTCAGAATATGGAGAAAGACATTTTAGATAAAGCAAAAAAGAAGGTCTCTCGAGCTAGTCAGACAGAGGAAGAAAATTTAAAGGAAAAGGGGTTGTTAGGAAAAAGGCCACAACAGGAGGCTGTTACTAACTCCGTTTTATCACAAGAGAGTTTAATTCAACCAACAGCCCCACCGATAGAGACAGCTGAGTGGCCCTCAAACCCCGTAGTTGATAATTGGGATCCTGAGACAGGACCTCGAAGATTAGCATGCCCTGTACTTGAGCAGGCAGGAGGGCAGCGAATTCACCATGCTTTAGATTTTAAAACAGTGAAGCAGTTAAAGGAGGCTGTAACAACCTATGGTCCCCAAGCTCCCTTCACGGTAAGCATGGTCGAGTCCATTACTAACTTGGACATGACGCCACCAGATTGGGCTAGCATGTGTAAATCTGTGCTAAATGGAGGACAATATTTGTTATGGAAGGTTGCCAATGAGGAATTTTGTGCAGAGACAGCTAGGCGAAATGCAGCAGCTGGTTACCCTCAAAGAAATCTAGAAATGTTGCTAGGGAAAGGACCTTATGAGGGTCAGCAGCAACAAATTGAATATGATCGTGCTATATATGCACAAATTGCTGCCGACGCAGTTAGGGCATGGAAGACTTTACAAGGACATGGAGATTTACAAGGTCAGCTATCTAAGGTAATACAGAGAGGTAATGAACCTTACGCTGACTTTGTAGACAGGCTAATTCAAACGGCTGCCAAAATTTTTGGGGATATGGAACAAGCAATGCCATTAATAAAACAACTGGCTTATGACCAAGCAAATCGTTGCTGCAGAGAGGTCATTAGACCATGGAGACATGAAGATTTAAACACATATATTAAATTATGTAGAGATATTAATGAACAAGGGCAAGTCTTGGCAGCTGCAGTACAACAGGCTTTAGATGCCAGGCCAAAAACATGCTATGATTGTGAACAAACAGGACATTTTAAAAGGAGTTGCCCCATAGGAGGAGGATTTAACAAAACTAGGTATCAAAGAAATAGAATACCGGGTTTTTGACCACGATGCCATAGAGGGAGACATTGGGCTAATGAATGCCGTTCTCAAACTACCATAGAGGGTACTCCCTTATCAAAAAACGGACAAAGACCAGATATTTACCCACGATATCATGGAGAAAGGCATCAGGCTCCATTGCCGAAAAACGGACAAAGGGGCCCAATGCTCCGGGGCCCACAACCACAAATATACGGGGCAGTGGAGGAACCCAGCAACACCATCAGAGTAGTGCCCAGGACACATTGTCCATTAAATCCCTCATCAGACAAACCCGAGAGAGTGCAGGGTTGGACATCTGCGCCTCTACCAGAGCAGTACTAACTCCAGAGATGGGAGTTCAAATCATTCCTTCAGGAATAAAAGGACCTCTTCCCCAAGGGACAGTAGGCTTATTATTGGGACGTAGTTCATCTACATTAAAAGGACTAATGATAAGTCCTGGGGTAATTGATCCCGATTATGTAGGTGAAAAAAAATTATAGCTAGTTCTCCAAGAGGTATATCAGTAATTTCACCTGGAGATAGAATACCACAGTTGTTAATAATACCCAGCCTACATAATAAATTTCCTAGTCATAGTGTAAAAAGAGGTTCCAGGGGATTAGGCTCCACAGGTGTAGATTTGGCTATGTTGTCTTTAAATTTAGATTCTCGCCCAATGTAAAACTAAATATTCAAGGACACGACTTTAATGGGCTACTGGACACAGGTGCAGACCTTAGCATCATATCTAGTCAGGACTGGCCAAAACATCGGCCATTACAACAAGCCACTCAAATGCTTCGAGGCCTAGGAGTGGCTACTAATCCCCATAGAAGTGCAATGGTATTAGATTGGAAGGATTCTGAAGGTTGTGAGGAAACTATACAGCCATATGTATTGGATCATCTTCTTATAAATTTATGGGGACGAGATGACCTAGATCAATTAGGTTTGACGTTAACAAATAACATCAATCCTAATGCGCCCACTACTAGGGCTAGACAAGGTTTTAGGAAAGAAAAAAGATTAGGAAAACAAGGACAAGATATAGCAGCACCAATTCAAATAGATCAATGAACAGACAGACATGGGTTGGATTTTCAGAAAGGGCCACTGAGACAATAAAAATTACTTGGGAATCAAAAAGACCAGTGTGGGTTCCTCAGTGGCCCCTGACTAAAGAAAAGATACAAGTAGCCCATGATCTGCTCAAACAACGATTAGTGGAAGGTCATATACAACCTTCCATATCTCCCCATAATACTCCCATTTTTGTCATTAAAAAAAATCTGGTAAATGGAGATTATTGCAAGATTTAAGAGCCATTAATAATGAGATGGTTATTATGGGACATGCTCAATTAGGGATTCCTCAATTCTCTGCTTTGCCAAAAACCTGGCATGTTTTAGCCATAGATATTAAAGATTGTTTTTTTTTTTTCAATTCCAATTCATCCCGAGGATAGTCCACGCTTTGCATTTACTATCCCTGCATTAAATCATGAAGGTCCTGATCAGAGATATGAATGGAAAGTACTCCCTCAAGGGATCGCTAACAGTCCAACTATGTGTCAAATATATGTTAATAAAGCAATCAAGCCACTTAGAAATCAAAATCCTGAACTACAAATATTTCACTATATGGATGATGTATTATTGGCACATAAAGATAAAAACATATTGCTGGAATGTTATGCCACACTTACAACCTTATTAAAAAATTATAATCTAGAGATAGCAATAGATAAAGTACAATTAAATTTTCCAATTAATTATTTAGGAGTTCTATTATCCTCAACCATGGTCCGTCCACCAAAAATTCAAATACGAGTACATCAACTCAAGTCACTTAACGACTTTCAAAAGTTATTGGGAGACATAAATTGGATAAGGCCTTATCTAGGCATACCAACAGAAGAGTTGGGATCTTTATTTGATATTCTAAAAGGTCTATCAGATCCAACTCACCTCGCATGTTAACTCCTAAAGCAAGAAAGGCATTGAAAATTATTGAAACATATATGGAAAATATACATTTGGATAGAATTGATATAAGTTTGCCTTTATTATTTATTGTACTACCAACAAAAAATATTCCTACAGGAGTATTTTGGCAAGAAGGTCCATTATTGTGGATACATTTATCTTATTCTCCTAACACTATTCTTACTAGGTATCATGAGGCTGTAGGACAATTAATACTCAAAGGAATAAAAGCAGCGAAGGGAGTGTTTGGAATTTCTCCCAATAAAATTATTACTCCATATACTATGGATCAAATTGATGAGTTAGCTAATGAGTGAAATACTTGGGCAATAATCATGTTTAAATCTAATGTTTGATTTGATAATCACTTACCATCTAATCCTTTGTTGTCTTTTTGGTCTAAGCATCCTGTAATTTTTCCAAAAATGACAAGGAAAATCCCTATCATGAATGCTCCAAATATATTCACTGATGGGTCAAATAATGGTACAGCAGCAGTAGTTACCCCTGATCAAACTTTTACATTTTTAGTACCCAAACAATCAGCTCAAAAGGTAGAGCTTAATGCAATTTTACAAGCCTTTTTAATGTTTAAAGATTCTGTATTTAATTTATTTTCTGATATTCAGTATGTAGTTAATGCTATAGTATCTCTTGAAGATGCTGGTAGGATTTCCCCTTCTTCTACTGTTTTCTCTTTGTTTTCCACTATACAAAGTCTAATCTGGGACAGAAAAGATCCATTCTTTATAGGACATATTAGAGCACATACAGGATTGCCTGGAGCCCTTAGTTGGGCAATGATTTAGCAGATAAAACTACACACAACATACATATTTTCTCTACACTAGAAGAAGCTATGAATTTTCATAAAAAATTCCATGTTAATGCTAACCTTACAAAAGCGTTTTAAAATAATTAAGGAACAAGCCAGACATATAATAAAACAATGTCAAAATTGTGTGACCTTATTACCACAAGTTAATCTTGGAGTCAATTTTAGAGGACAGATACCTAACCATATTTGGCAGATGGACGTCACACACTTGCCAGAATTTGGAAAATTAAAATATTTACATGTTACAGTTGATACTTCTTCCGGATTTTTGATGGACTCCCTTCATGCCGGAGAAAAAAACTAAAGATGTTACAGCTCATTGCTTACAAAATTTTGCCACTGTGGGCGTTCCTAAACAGTTAAAAACTGATAACGGTCCTGGCTATACCTCTACCTCTTTTAAACAATTTTGCTCATCATGTGGTATTATTCATATAACAGGAATTCCATACAATCCACAGGGACAAGGCATAGTTGAAAGAGCTCATCAAACTATTAAAACGTACTTATTAAAGCAAAAAGAGGGAATTGGAAAGGGGTATATATCCCCCAAAGATAAACTTAAAATAACGCTTTTTACTCTAAACTTTTAAAATTTGGATTCATCAGGACTTAGTGCTGCGGAAAGGCATATGTATCCAAAAAATTTTCATAAGCCTAAAGTTCTTTGGAAAGATATTCTAACAGGACAATGGAAAGGTCCTGACCCAGTGATTGTCTGGAGTTGGGGCTCTGTCTGTGTGTTTCCACAGGGAGAACAGCAACCGATTTGGATTCCAGAAAGACTAACTAAAATGATTTCTACAGATCGAAAAGAAGATGAATTGACTCAAATCCATAACAGCTGATATCCAGAACTCCAGCTTGGCCATTCTTACATCTGCAACCGTGATTAACCAGGATTCTTTTTTCAGTATCTATTTTATTATTGCATTTTTCCACATCATAAGGCTCTATTTTTATTTTTTGAACTCATACAAACCTAGGTAAATGTTTTTCTGATCAGTTTTATTTTTTGACTGTGGAGTTTTTAAACATTGCAATGGAGATTTCACCTAGGTAAAGCTACAAGGCCTTTATTATTATCTTATGTTTTGTACATTTGTTTGCACATTTGTGTTTTGTGTTGTATGTCTGTCTGTGCGTATGTCCATATTTCATATATGAGGAGCGCTCATGAGAATATGGATCCAAATTATTTTTTTTATTCACGTGATTTAAATGGATTAATTTAAATTAGGTAAACAGCTGTTAAGGATTGTTTTTAAAGGTGGTTAACAGATCTGCTTGTTTACTAATTTAAATCAGGTAAACAGCTGTTACGGATTGTTTTTTAAGGAGGTTAACACATCTGTTTGTTTACTTTCACCTTTCCTTTTCATTATATTTAATAATTCTTTTCAGGATAATGTCTTTTTAGCATCATTGCCAGAATTCCTATCTTCATCCCAATGAATATAACTCAACAAGTATGCTCAATCAAGGAGTCAACTTACTTTGGGAGGAAACGGACTTTGGGAGGAGACGGACAGATTGATAGATTCCTCCACTTTGAACGGCTTACAGAACTTGCCTAGACTATGTAACTATCGTTTGGTACAGCGAATTGTGGTAATGCTGGCATATCGTTGCTGATGGTGTCACCAGTGATTTTTGCTGATGGTGTCACCAATCATGCAATTTTTCCTCCGTCATGAAGGCATCTTAAACACCTTCAAATTAACCTTTTAAAGCCTTTTAATTATCACTATACCGTACTTTTAAATGAACTTTTTCACCACCTACAGCTTCACTATTTTAAACGAGGCTTAGATTCTGTTTAAATCGCTTAATGTTAGTTTACATGGCTGCCCTTCAACCAAGGTCCTTTTTTACTCCATTAAGAAGCTTTGTCTTAATCTACCATCTACAAATACTTTTTTTCTTCCTTCTTCCTTTCTCAAGCTTTTAAAGTAAGTCTAGTTTCCTCAAAATCTTTTTAAATGGCATTTTACAACTGTTTACTTTACCACACAGAGATTATCCCATCTAGAAACACTTCTTTTTCCATTAACCTCTTATATTAAAATATATTTACACGTCTTGAATCTTTTTCTATCTCTTTTTTAACCGTTAACCCTTATTATAAATTCACATTTTGAAACAACTCTTATAAAATTTCTGATTTAGACAAAGTACTCCACTTTAATAGGATGAAATACTTTCATGTTTTTTTTTATGGTACCATAATACTATAATTGAAACCCAACTGAAACTTATTATACTCTTTGTATATAAATTACACCTGATTGAATCTTAACACTTAGTAACCTTGTTTTGGCAAAGACACAGACCAAAGCAATATTAAAACTTTTTTCCACTTACCAATTTATGAAAACACACATAATTTTTAAATATATTACCTTATGGAACTTAATAAGTAAAGAGTAATTGATTTTATATTTAGTGGTTGATATTTTAACACTTTAGCTTTGTAAATTAATTAGAACTTTGTAGAAACCAAGATCTAAGACAAATGTAGTAAACAGAATTAGCCATCTATTTCTTGAAGAAAAATCCTTCTACAGGATACCATGATGGTCCCATTGATATACTTTATAACTCATCTTTAAAAAGCCATGGGCTACATTTTTGTATTATATCAACATATGCCCTAGCTGTTCTTGGTCTTACTGGGGTGCCTCCTTTCTCTAACAATTTCTCTCCCTCAGAGGTGAACAACTTCAAACTTTGAGCCAACCATTTTCCCCAGTTTGCCTGAGAAAGTTCTAGGAACAGGCAACTTGAAATAAAAACACAATAAATCAAAACAAGAACATACTGTTTTTTGAATTGGTCACCCATTCTCTCGCCTTCCCTCAGGGGCGAGCAATTTCACTTACCCCCAAGTTTCAGGCATTCCACGTACGATCTACCAGATGCTGCAGTCTCTGGCTGGGCACAAATCACGAGTCTCCACACAGCTTGTAGATTCAAACAGCAATTCTTTATTCCCGAACTCACACCGGCCGTGTACAAACACGTTCTGGGGAAATCCACGTTCTCTACCCAAATCCACTCTCTGCCCAAATCCACGCTCTGCCCAAATCCACTACTCCTGGGCTTCTGTCTCCCAAATATACTGTCTGACCCTAAGAACTCAAGAGGAACTCAGAAGCAGGATACGCCCTATTCTAAAGGGGAACACTCTAATCTCTTATTATGCTAAACCGCCCTATTCTAAAGGGGGAACACCCTATTCTCCTATTATACTAAACTAGGAACACCCTAAACATGGAAAGAAAAATGGGGGTACGCTGACAAGGAAATTGTCTTCTTCTAGTGTAGAGAAAATATGTATGTCGTGTTTAATTTTATCTGCTAAATCATTCCCCAAACTAACGGCTCCAGGCAATTCTGTATGTGCTCTAATATGTCCTATAAATAATGGTTCTTTTCTGTACCAGATTAGACTTTGTATAGTGGAAAACAAAGAGAAAACAGTAGAAGAAGGATTCCTCCACTTTGAACTGCTTACAGAACTTGCCTAGACTATGTAACTATCGTTTAGTACAGCGAATTGTGGTAATGCTGGCATATCTTTGCTGATGGTGTCACCAGTGATTTTTGCTGATGGTGTCACCAATGATTCAATTTTTCCAAAGGAACTGTCAATTGGCTTGGTGTCGTGGCATTTCTGTATCCTCCTCCCTTCTGCTAGTGATGGTCTAAATTTGGGGGCCAATGGCTATATGCTGGACCAGTAGTGAGTGACGGGTATGATCTAATTGCAGTGGTATCAACCTAAGACAGGAGGCTGACGCCTAAAGGTCAATTGCCTAAAGGTCAGTTTTCCGATGATGGGTAAGAAAAATATGTTGAATTGGACAACCTACCAGGCACGGTCCTTAAGCCACATTAACCTCACTCCCCCACTGGCACCAAGGCCAAATTTGGGGGCCAACAGAGGTGAGGCAAAGAACCTCACCCCCCCACTGGTGCATAGACCTATCCACAAGTATGGCTGTATGCTGGACCGGTAGTCAGTGACGGGTATGATCCAGTTGCAGTGGTATCAACCTAAGACAGGAGGCTGACGCCTAAAGGTCAGTTTTCCAATGACGGGTAAGAACCATATGTTGAACTGGACAACCTACCAGGCACGGTCCTTAAACCACATTACTTGTTGTTTAATCAATCAGAAGGGGGGAGATTCTGGGAGCCATCAGCCAAGTAGGTATGACAATTTCCTTGCCAGCGTACCCCCATGTTTCTTTAGTAGAAGGACTCATGGAAATAGGACATTTTGCAGGACATTGCATGTAAGGTGACCTTGCTCAAGGACCAGGGCAGATCCATGTTTAGGGTGTTCCTGGTTTAGCATAATAGGAGATTAGGGTGTTCCCCCTTTAGAATAGGGCGGTTTAGCATAATAGGAGATTAGGGTGTTCCCCTTTAGAATAGGGCGTATCCTGCTGCTGAGTTCCTCTTGAGTTCTTAGGGTCAGACAGTATATTTGGGAGACAGAAGCCCAGGAGTAGTGGATTTGGGCAGAGAGTGGATTTGGGCAGAGAGTGGATTTGGGCAGAGAACGTGGATTTCCCCAGAATGTGTTTGTAGACGGCCGGTGTGAGTTCGGGAATAAAGAATTGCTGTTTGAATCTAAAAGCTGTATGGAGACTCGTGATTTGTGCCCAGCCAGAGACTGCGGCATCTGACCGCAATTAAAACCAAAACAGTCCCACATGACCCTCATCTTCTTCCATGTAGACACTCATAATAACCTCTGACTAAAGTTTTCCATGAGGGGTGCAGCCTTAGACATTGTCCAAAATAAGCACCATTGCCCCTTATTTGCCTAAAGTGAGGGTGGCCTGGACAGCCTTCCTGTGAACCAAGAGTGATCAAATGTGCCAGCTATATAACTGCTCAGCTTCTCCTGAATGAGGCTTACTGACTGTCTGATATAGATTCTTTATGTGAATTGGTGTCATGAGAAAACCTAAGCACATATCGGCTAGCCTCTGCAGGGTTTGAAGAACTGATTTGACCCAAAAGATCCATATTCTCACTTGATGGAGGTGAGGAAGCTAACAGAGGAAGGCAAAAACCTTTATCCACAATGACTGCACTTTTGGCCATTTGGTTTGGATGCACACTTGGAAACTTTCTTTAGATCCATCAGGTGCTGAGAATCTGAGCCACTGTCTCACACAGGGCCAAGAGGCTGATTCAGCCACATCCCTTTCCAAAGCAATTAAGCAAAGAGGCACAGGTGATGCCCATTCATTTCCAATTGAAAACTGTTTTCTTCAGGCTTCACAAAGGGGTGGCCTGAGGCAAAGACCTTCCTGACATTCAGGACAACAGAACAATAGGTAAGCAAAAGGCCCAAAGCAGTGTTTCTCCACTGAGACTTTACTGGTCACACTGATATCTGAGTTTTCTGAGATTCTCCCATTCCCTTCAGCTATCCAGTACATGTCCATGTCACAGAGTTTGGAGGTGGTACATATCTTGGAAACAAAACCATGAGGCTATCCTGGAGAGTGGCCAGTATTCAGGAAGAAAAGAGGAACTTAGGAAGGTAGTAGGTGTTGCCCATCCATAAGGCAAGCCTCTCTCCATTCTTAAATTGGGTGGAATGAATGCTGGGTAGCTTTCTACTACACAGGACACAACCATTGATGCATTCGATTTTAAAATGTCTACCACCACGGATACAGTGGGATACACAGACATAGAAACATTCGTGTTATCAAACGACTTTCTCGAAACATTCCAGTCCAAACAAATAAACCGCCTTTCCTAACTATTTTCAGAACCTGAGACAAAACCACACACTAACATGGACACCCATATCGGCACCTCCTTCCCCCAAGTATGTCTGTGACTATCTTGAGTGTCCTCTGACTGGTGGGCCATACTATGTTCCCCCAAAATTGCGTGTCCTGTCTCAGATCTGTTCTTTTTGGCAAACTCTTTGAAGTTGTCAGGAGTCATGGTTTAGCCACTACCTGCTTTCCCAGAAAAGGCCCCTCTTCAAAGCTCTCCTGGCATTTGGCCATCATCACATAAGTAGGTACCAAGAAAGACTGACTCTCTCCTTGGTAAATCCAAACAATTGAGACCACAGGGACTGGGACTGAGCCTTGCTCTGGGTGCCTGGCTTCCCAGATCCCAAGTTCAGAGAGTTCCATCACCAAGAAAGTGTGGTAGGTCACTTCCTTCAGGAACTGAACGAGGTCACTGGCTTGGCAATCACTTTGTTCTAACAATTGCTTCCAAGGGTCCCATGAGATGGAGGCTGCCCCTACTTCATGTGAAACTTTCACAAGTTAGAATGGTATATCAACCATAGGTACCCGGGAACAGCTCTCCACACAGGCCTGGTTTGCTCCATTTAATCTACATTAAGAAGAGAGAGGCTGATTCAGACACATCCCTTCATTCTGACCAGGTTGTTTGATATGCTAGTTGACATGGAGTTGACTTTTGCTCTCTCAGGTCCTTGATAGGTGAAAAGGTCGGTCAAATGTTGGAGGAAAAGACCACCAAGAGACTGTCTCATGCCACAGCCAAGGGTTTTTTGGGGGTCCAGCATGGTGGGGCTCAGAGCTCACTTCAGAGGAGCAAAGAGCAAAGAGCCCCGAGAACAACTTGAGCAGTGTTTATATACATTCTTTAGAGAGGGCAGGGACTTTACATACATTCTAGCCTCCTTTTGCAAATCATCTTATACCACGGGAAAATCAAATAACAACTCTAAAACATGATTAGCACATTCATTGGCGGTCACACGTCGGGCAGGGGTGATTGGTCAGCCCTGAGAATGGGTATACATTTACACTGATTGGTTAAAGCCCTGAGATGTATATGTGCTGAGCTTCACGGTTTCTGGGAAGGGGTTGTTAAGTAACTAGGTGGTCAGGGAAGATTTCAACACACATCTAATGGGCAGTTCCGGGAATTGTCTTAACTGCCACAGGAATTTCAGGTTCTGAGTGCAGCTTGTAAACTTTACAAAACCTGGTTCTTTACGTTTCAATTTCAATTTCTTTTATTATTTAATTTCCCACTGCGTTTTCTGACAACTTTTAATCTTAAAAATAATTAATCATAATTATTGCGGGGTCTCACATTCTATTTCTTCCAGTGGAGAGTCAGTCACAATGATGAACTGGGGAAAAAGTAGGAAAGCAAATGTGAATAGAGATTAGGAAATCAGGCAAATTATAAAATGAGTGATAGGTTTAGACAGTTTCAACAGAGTGAGATTGAAAATGTAGTCTTAGGAAGAAACACATATGTAATCACCAATAGGATTGACATTTGAGAGCATTAGGCAACCTGGACATGGATGTTTTTAGTAATCCATGTTCACTTTCCATTTAGGCTTTTGGACAGTCATAAGTGTGACCTTTGCATTTTGTGTCCAGAATATTACTGTGATAAAATGTATATGTAGATCAGTTGACATGCATATTTCTTCCACCATTTCTGGGAGCAATATTTTGAAGATATACAAATTATTATTGGGAGTACACAGAGGTGTACCATGTGTCTATCAATATATAGACAATGCATGAATAGACCATACTGTGAATAAATGATATAACTGGTTTCACTTTGAATAATGGATTGAATTGATATCTGAAAGTATACAAGACATCTTATATTGATGTACAATCATTCATTTCAACCAGTTTTACATCTAATGGTAATATTAGTGTTATGTTTTATCACGACGGGTGTGTCAGTTTTGCTTCAAAAGGCATAATGGAAATCGAAAATAATGTGTTTGGAAAGAATTCTCATAAAAAGAGAAGTCAAGAAACATGGAGGAATACATGTGTTCTGAAGCAAGAAGTGATTGAAAGCAAAACAAATGTGTATATATTTGCTAAATTGTGGATGAAATATACATCCTATGATGTGCATTAACTGGAGAAATAGTAATGTACCAGTGTTGAATAAAAATGAACGTCAAAATACACATTATATCACATAGGAATCTTCTTGCATTGATGTTAAACTGGGTAGGTTTCTGTATAAATATTAGAATTTTATTTTGGTGTTATAATGCAATTTATTTTAGCACTAGCATGCCACAGAATGTAGAGGAAAGACCAATGAATTTTTAGTTATAGCACTAATAATCTAACATTTAATGATTATTTTGGCGAGTCTAGAAATTACATAAGGCTATGCAACATTTTTTTTTATTTAACATTCATAAAATCTTGGAATTTTGGTAATATCTCTCCTTTTTTTATTTTTTCAGTTGTTGATAGACCTTCATTTTATTTATTTGTATGTGGTGCTGAGAATATAACCCACTGCCTCACACATGCTAGACAAGCATGTTAACACTGAGCCACAAACCCAGCCCCTCCACTTTTATCTTTTCATCAAACACTCTTCTCCCTCTTCTTTACTCACTTTCTTCCTCATTTTCCCCCTCTCTCTCTTCCTTTTTCATTTTCCCTCCATATGTATTTTTCTCTCATAGCATTACAAACAGTTCTATGCTATGAAATTTACATTTAAAACAGTTTTTTATAGTCATTCTTTTTTTTGAGAAAATTTAAAAATTATAACCACCTGATAAATATATTACAATACATTTATTATGCATATGTATCTATATTCATGCATATGTGTTACATATATTATATATATACATATATATTTAAAAGTACTTTGATTAGCCTGTTGGAAATAATATAGACCAAGTCTTTCTTAATTCTCAAGTCTTCCAGAATTAACATCTTACAGTGAAAATCAAATAAACATATTTAAGTAAACAGGTATCATTCTTATTTATCAATACTGATAATTTAATGTTTTATATCACATTTAGCTGTAATATGGCATATTACTCTTTTGAATTAGAGAAATTTTTTTGAACAACCTATTATTTAAGGACCATATGCACTGACATTTTAAATGGCTTTCTTGTGATTTCACTTTCTATCAAATGCGTATTAATTGCCAAATACTTATTTTAGTAATTTTCGTATTCATAATTGATATAAAGCCAATTGTTTAATTCTTTTTGTAAGTAGTTACTAATTACAGTAGGGACAGTATTAATAATTCTAAATCTTTACAAAAATGGTACAAAAATATTTTCATGCAAAATTATGTATAATTGCATGCTCTGAATGTTTGATTGTTGATACATATAATAAAGAGCTTTTGATGAGTCTCTTCCCCAGTAAAACATAAAATGCAAAGATATAGTTGGGTATGTATGTCCAAACAAAGATAAGGAAAAATACATATTATCATCTAGAAACTATTAAATAAAAGATGAAAAGAACAATCCAACACATTGTACCAACTTGTCAGATGAGGTAGTATTCTGGAAGAATAGCCTAAGTCTAGACCTGGTCCATGTCAAAATATTCACAAAAAAATAAAATATGAAAAATACAGGAAATGCTATGAGTTTTTCATGAAGGCAAGTGGATTATCCTTTAATCTCAATTATGTGCATTTTTAAAAGCCAGTTTTCTGGTAAAATAAATTTGTGATAGTTACAACTACACAAAACAAAGTTTCTGCTTAGCAAAATGAATGCATCTCAACTCTTTTTTAGCTGATTTCTTCCCACTCAATTTTAAACCTTTATTTATCTATTTTTTATTGGTTGTTCAAAACATTACAAAGCTCATCATATATCATCTTTCATACATTTGACTCAATTGGGTTATGAACTCCCAATTTTCCCCAAATACGAGTTGCAAAATCACATCGGTTACACATTCACATTTTTACATAATGTCATATTAGTGACTGTTGTATTCTGCTACATTTCCTATCCTCTACTATCCCCTACTATCCCCCCTCCCATCCCCTCCCATCTTCTTTCTCTACCTCATCTGCTGTTGTTCACTTCTCTCCCTTGCCCCCCCTTTCCCAAATTTTCCCTACCCCATTGTTTGAAGATGGTATCCTTCTTCCATTGAATGCTTTTAGCCCCTTTTTCAAATATAAGAAAGTTGTAATTTTGTGGATTGGTTTCTGTGTCCTCTATTCTGTACCATTGGTCCACCTGCCTATTTTGTTACCAGTACCACGCGGTTTTTGTTACTATTGCTTTTAGTACAGTTTGAACTCTGGTATCACTATACCTCCAGATTCATATTTTCTGCTTAGAGTTGCTTTTGCTATTCTGGGTCTTTTGTTTTTCCATCTTCTAAGATCTTCTTCTCTCTCTCTCTTTAGGGTTCTGTAGTTTTCAGTATATAAAACTTTCACCTCTTTTGTTAGGTTGATTCCCAAGTATCTTATTTTATTTGAGGATATTGTGAATGGAGTGGTTTTCCTCATTTCCATTTCAGAAGTTGTGTTGCTGACATACAGGAATGCCTTTCATTTATGCGTGTTGATTTTATATTCTGCCACTTTGCTGAATTCATTTATTAACTCTAGCCATTTCATTGTAGACCCTTTGGGGTCTGTTGAATATATTATCATGACATCTGCAAATAGCAATAATTTAAATACTTCTTTTCCTATTTTTATGCCTTTAATTTCTTGTGTCTGTCTAATTGTTCTGGCTAGTATTTCAAGAACTAAATTGAATAGAAGTGGTGATAGAGGGCATCCCTGTCTTGTTCCAGATTTTAGAGGGAATGCCTTCAGTTTTTCCACATTTAGGATGATGTTAGCCTGAGGTTTAGCATATATAGCTTTTACAATGTTGAGGTAAGTTCCTGTTATCCCTAGTTTTTCTAGTGTTTTGAACATAAAGTGATGCTGAACTTTGTCAAATGCTTTTTCTGCATCTATTGAGATGATCATATGGTTCTTGTCTTTAAGTCTATTGATGTGGTGAATGGCATTTATTGATTTCCGTATATTGAACAAGCCTAACACCCCCAGGGATGAATCTTACTTGATCATGGTGCACAATTTTTTTGATATGCTTTTGTATTCAATTCGCCAGGATTTTATTGAGAAGTTTTGCATCGAAGTTCATTAGAGATATTGGTCTGTAGTTTTCTTTCTTTGAAGTGTCTTTGTCTGGTTTCGGGATCAGGGTGATTTATCCTCATAGAATAAATTTGGAAGAGCTCCTTCTTTTTGTTTTTCTTGAAATAGCTTGAAAAATATTGGTATTAATTCTTCTTTAAAGGTTTTGTAGACTTCCGCTGTATACCCATCCGGTACAGGGCTTCTTTTGGTTGGTAGTTTTTGATGGTTTCTTTCATTTCTTCCTTTGTTATTGGTCTGTTTAAATTGTGTGTGTCTTCCTGACTCAATCTGGGCAGACCGTATGACTTAAAAAATTCATCGATATATTCACTATCTTCTATTTTATTGGAATATAGTGTTTCAAAATACTTTCTAATTATCTTCTGTATTTCTGTAGTGTCTGTTGTGATATTGCCTGTTTCATCCCGTATGTTAGTAATTTGAGTTCTCTCTCTTCTTCTCTTCATTAGCATGGCTGTGGGCCTGTCAATCTTATTTATTTTTTCAAGGAACCAACTTTTAGATTTATCAAATTTTAAAATTTTTTTTTGTTTCAATTTTGTTGATTTCTGTTCTAAATTTAATTATTTCTTGTCTTCTACTACATTTGCTGTTGTTTTGCTCTTCCTTTTCTAGGTTTTTGAGGTGTAGTGTGAGTTCATTTATTTGTTGATTTTTTTTCTTTTTTTGAGGAAAGAATTCCAAGAAATGAACTTCCCTCTTAAAACTGCTTTCATTGTGTCCCATCGATTCCGGAATGTTGTGTCTGTATTGTCATTTGTCTCTAAGAATTTTTTTTATCTCCTCCTTTTTGTCTTTTGTAACCCATTGATCATTCAGTAGCATGTTGTTCATTTTCCATGTGATGTAGGATTTTTTCTTCCTTCTTTTATCATTGATTTCCAGTTTCATTCCATTATTATCAGATATAGTGCATGGTATAATCTTCATGCTTTTATATTTACTAAGAATTGCCCTATGGCATAATATATGGTCTATCTTTGAGTAGGATCCATGTGAAACTGAGAAGAACGTGTATCCACTTGATGATGGCTGATATATTCTATATATGTCATTTAAGTCTAGGTTACTGATTGTGCTGTTGAGTTTGATAGTTTCTTTATTCAGTTCTTGTCTAGAGAATCTGTCTAATGCCGAGAGTGGTGTGCTGAAGTCACCCATAATTATTGTGTTGTAGTCTATTTGACTATTGAACTTTAGAAGAGTTTGTTTTATGAACATTGCAGCTCCATTGCTTGGTGCATACAAATTCATAATTGTTATGTCTTGTTGGTGGATGGTTTCTTTTAACAGAATATACTGTCCTTCTTTATCCCTTTTGATTAACTTAGGTTTGAAGTTGAATTTATTCCACATGAGTATGGCCAGTCCTTCTTGCTTCCGAGGGCCATGTGAGTGGTATGATTTTTCCCAACCTTTTACCTTCAGCCTGTGTATGTCTTTTCCCATCATATGAGTCTCCTGAAGGCAGCATATTGTTGGATTTGTTTTTTTGATGCAGGTAACTAGCCCATTCTCTTGATTAGTGAATTTAGGCCATTATCATTTAAGGTTACAATTGAAATATGATTTGTACTTCCATTCATGTTTACTTATTTATTATGTTTTAGTTTGGCTAGTTTTTACTTTTTTGGTTATTTTCCTCCCCCTTTACTGAGATACCTCCCGCTGTTAGTTTTTGGCACTATTTATCAATTCCTCTTCTTGTAGTATTTTGCTCAAAATGCTTTTCAGTGCTGGTTTTCTGGCTGTGAATTCTTTTTAGCTTTTGTTTATTGTGAAAGACTTTAATTTCGTTTTCAAATCTGAAGCTTAATTTTGCTGGATACAGTATTCTTGGTTGGAATCCACTATTTTTCAGCATTTGAAATACATTGTTCAAGGATCTTCTCGCTTTCAAAGTCTATGATGAAAAATCAGTCATTAACCTAATTGGTTTTCCCCTGAATGTAATCTGCCTCCTTTCTCTTATAGTTTTATATATTCTCTCCTTGTTTTGTATGTTGGCTATCTTTATAATTATATGTCTTGGAGTTGGTCTATTATGGTTTTGAATGTTTGGGGTCCTGTAGGCTTCCAGGATTTGACAATCGGATCCATCTTTCATCTCTGGGATGTTTTCTAGAATTATTTTATTTAATATGTTCTCCATTCCTTTGGTTTGAATCTCTATGCCTTCTCTATCCCGATGACTCTCATTTTTTTATGACATCCAATAGCTCTTGAATAGATTGCTAGTGGGATTTAAGCCTCTTTTCTGTGTTGATTATATTCTTTTCAAGTTGATAAACTTTGTCTTCATTATCTGATATTCTGACTTCTACTTGATCTAGTCTATTTGTAATATTCTCGTTTGAGTTTTTAAATTGGTTAATACTTTCCTTCATTTCTAGTATTACTGTTTGATTTCTTTTAAGATCTCTATCTCCTGGTAAAGCTCGTTGTTTGCCATTTGAGTTTGTTTGTTTAATTCATTTTCAAAATATACTTTTATTGCTTGGACTTGCTGCCTCATGTCTTCTCTAATATTCCTTTCCATCTGAGTTAGGTATGCCTTAAGTTCTTTCCCTATCCCTATTTCTGATGCTTCTAGGTCCTCCTGTAGAATTAAGTTGTCCTGCATTGTTTGTACTCCTTTCTTTCCCTTGTTTTTTCATGATGTTCACGTTACTTTCCAGCTCTATTTGATTGCTTTGTTTCTGCTTTATTCTATAGATTTGTTTTTGTGTTGTGTATCTCTGTTGTCTATCCTTTGTGTTGGTAGACTATGCCTGCTAAAGTAGATTCCACTTGTAAGGAATTCCGAAGGCCGAGCTCCAGTGACATCACCTCTCTGCTTTGGCGGGCCCAGGCTCCTTGCCGAAATGTTCGAATACGGGGATTGAACTGGACTGTCTCCAGTTGGTTTCAGCTCTAGGTCACTGGAGAGTGGGCAATCACTAGCCACCCAGTGGCGCGGTCGGTCTCCTCCGGGCCGGTGTTCTCCAGACCCCCAGTCACGCGGACAGCAGGTGGACTGTCACATCCGGGTCTGCGTTTTCCAGCTTCCCAGTCACAAGGGCCTGGCCTCTAGTCCCCTGGTTTCTCCTGCTAGTCCTGGTTTCTCCTGCTAGACTAGATTTCCCCTGAGTGATGCTTCTCTGCAGTTCAATCTGTATTCTGGGCCTGTCATTTGTTGGGTGTGGAGGGTGTCTATTGGGAACCCAGACACTCTATTGTTTTGAGAATCAGTCAGACCGGATCTCCGGTTGCACATTTGGCTCATTTTTCAGACCCAATTACCGGATCTCAGTGCTAAAAATCTTTCTTATAGGTTTTGGTGCACCCCCATTTTGCTGTAAGTTCTTAACAAGATAGTTTTTTTGTGGTTCTAACTCGTTATTCACCTGTGCAGTGTCCGTTACACTGGGTGTGATGCACTCTATTCGTGGCCATCTTGCAATGATGAAATATTATGATTTGTATGCATCATTTACTGAAGTTAGTTTTCAGTATTAGGAAACAAATATGTATTTCAGGTGAATGAATAATCTGAATTTCTGTGAATAATCTTGTGAAAATTTGATTATAAATCCACATACATGAATATGAATGATTTTAAGGAGTGTATAATAAGACACATATATTTCATATTTTGAAAAATCTGGAGAGTGATATATATATATATATATATATATATATATATATATATATATATACACACACACACACACAGGCATTAAAAAGTAGCAATATATATGCCAATCGAAATTCAAAATGAAATACATATTCTTCACATATACAAAAAAATACATTTTACTGAAAATGGATTTATGTATAATGTTGTTCAACTAGGAGGCTCACCCATAGGTTGAAATTTCAGTTCCAAAAGGGTTTAGAAGGAGTGATCTCTTCTCACAATTTGTATCTTCAAAGTCAGCAACCTCAGAAGAAAGTCTGTGTGATACCAGGTAGTATTCTATATGAGCATCTAAAAATACATGTGCTGAATAGGCAACAGAGAAAGGGGACAGGAATTCACATATTTGTTAACGTTAAAAACACATGGAGAAATATTTCAATAAACATTGACTATATTTTTAACTCCAACCCCATATAATGCAAAAGGGAAGTCCAAGTATACACCATGCCTTCTCTAAACTGTTTGTATCTCCATTCTGTTAGGGTTACTATTCTCCATCATATTAGGATTAGTAGTCAGAGTCTAGTAGGTTATGGATTAGTGTCAGAGATTCAGTATTTCGAATAGAAAATAGGAAAATAAACCCATTGTGTTTGCAAATATGTGCGATAAAAAATCTTCCCCCTCTCATTCAGAACAATGCCTTGACATTACCTTCTCTCCTAATAAGACACAATTAGAGGAGAAGAGTTAGAAAATCTGTGAACACATATCTGGAATGGAATATTCTTGGTGTTCACAAGCTTGGAGGTGGTAGAGGAGTTTCCAAAAGTAAGGGACAGGGTAAACACTCCACAAACATGGAGCTCTGCAGGCCTAAAGACTTCTTGAGAAACTGCCTCTGAGTTTGGGCACTTGAAATGTATGTTGTGGTCCGAAGCTTTAGCTTCCTCTATAGTGAGAGCATCAAAACTATGTGACCTGGGGGACATGGTATCTGATTTTCCAATGAACATGAGGCAGCAGTGCTGAATTCTCACTTTGTAGGTAAACTGTGGCAACTGGAGGCTAAGGGTCTCTCTGTGTGGACTGTGAAGCTAATTGATCATCCTGTACTTTTCCTAGTGTTTCTTGCTGCTGCACTAAGAGTTTGGTATTTGCTTCACAAATACAAGGAGTTCAACTTGGTCAGAGTGCTGGAGGGAGTTCTGTCACATGTGGTGTCTCAGGGTCTGCAGGAGAATGTACCAGTCAGGCTTCTATTTCACATAGTTTGCCCCCTTGACCATAGCATCCTGATTCTGAACATTGCCCTGAAACCTCTCTGAAAACTCTCCATATAACAAGATGCCTTTACATATAATGGTCTGCTTGCTGCACCATGTCAGTTACAAGCCATTTGGAAGCCAATGGCAGATCTACATGGCCCCAACACAGATGTTTTATCACACACCTGCCCACCACTGCTCTAGGCCCACTACTCAGCAGGCTCCAACTTACTGGCATCTCTGTTCTGCACCATTTTCATAAAACACAGTCAATCAAGGCACTGTCTGGTATACTCATGATCAGCAACTGGACATCAAAAGGTTCTCCAGTGCCACCTGGTCATAAAAATTTCAAAAATTCCATGGTATTTCTCTAGCCATTTTTCAAGGATGAAGTTGGAGGCACTATGATTTTCAATTCATTCAGGAACCATTAAATGTTGAGGAAGCTCATTTCAATGAAGGCTCTGGAGAACACTCACAGGCAAGGCTTCCCAAAGGGTGGCCAAAAGGTCACATGAAGCCAGGCCCATTGAGGTCTGCAATGTGAGATCATGTGTGTTTTGCCTGTCAACTATGGCTGCCAAGTCTTTCAGAATAAAATCATGTGATATGCTGGCTGAGATTCCTCGTGCCTTGTGGAAATCCTTTCTGGGCACAGATCTCAGTTTCAAAGGGCGACTGTCATTCATGGCCTCCTAAAATCCCTACACAACTCATGGCAATACTTCTCTGAGGTCAGTTCCAGAACTCAGTCTCTAAGGGGAATCACACCAGAGTTCAAGACCAGGTGGAGCCAGTCATCTTTTTCAACCTCCACACAAACGACCAAAATTAAAACCCAAACACTCCCACAAGGCCCTCATCTTCTTCCATATAGATACTCATTATAATCTCTGCCTGGAGGTTTCCATGAGGGATGCAGAACAAGACAGTGTCCAAAGTTTGCTCCCTTGCCCTTCATTTGCCTAAAGTCGGGGTGGCCTGAACACCTTCCTGTGAACCTGGAGTGATAAAATAGTGTGCCGTTAATACTGCTCTGCTTCTCCAATTTGAGGACTACTGACTGTGGGGTTTAGATTCTTTATGTGAATTGGAATCATGAGAAAATGTAAGCAACTTTGGGCTTGCCTCTCCTTGGCTTTGACGAATGCATTTGACCCAAAGAATCCCTCTTCTCACTTGATGGAGGTCAGGAACCTTACAGAGGAAGGCGAGAGACTTCATCCGCAATGACTGCTCTTTTGACCATTTTGGTTTTGGATGAACACATGGGATCCTTGGTGTAGTTTCTTTTGTGGGAGATAGAACTGTACCACTTTTTTCCCTGTCTTAATTCCCAAACTCAGCCCGGGGATCAGTGGGAGCTCAGCCGGCAGGATTCCACAGAATCTGCAGAAACATTTCTCCCTGCTTGCAGGTCGCTTCTCGATGGTGCCCCGCCATCTGTAACAGCGGGCCTGGCCGCATGATTTAATCACCCTGGATCTCTAGTTGCACAGTTGGATATTGGGAACCCCGGCACTCTATTGTTTTGATTTTTTTCTGCTTGCCCCTCCCCCAGCGCTGGCTAGACAGGTTTTTTTCACCGCTGATGTGAGGGGGAGATGAAAGTCAGGTGCCTCTAGTTTTCCCGCATCTTTATGCAGGCTCGCTCTTACAATCTCTCCCCCAGAAAGCCTATGAGAGATTTAATGCGAATTCCCCGAAATATGGGAGATGAGCTGATAACACACACCTGTTTTATTGTTGCAATCTGTAGGAGAGTGGCTGTGGTTACTTCAGCTCTCCAAGATGGTGGCCGTTGGTTTCCTTGGAGGAGTTTCCGTTGTGGGTATTATAACTGTACCGCTTCCTTCCCCGTCTGAAATCCTGAACTCAGCTAAGGCCTCAGTGGGGGCTCTACCAGCAGGATTCTACAGAATGTGCATCAACGTTTCTCCCTGCTTATTGGTCGCATCTCGGTCGTGGCGTGCCGTCTATAGCCACTGGGTGGGCCGTGCGGATCAGTCAGACTGGATCTCGGGTGGCACAGTTGGCTCGTGTTTGAGACTCAATTACCAGACCACAGCGCTAGAAATCCTTCCTCTAGGTTTCAGTGCACCCCCATTTTGCTGTAAGTTCCTAACAAGATAGTTTTTTTTAGTTCTAAGTCGTTAGTCACCTGAGCAGTGGCGTGGTACACTGGGTGTGAGGCTCTCAATTCGCGGCCATCTTGCAATGTCGAAATATTATGATTTGTATGCACCATTTACTGAAGTTAGTTTTCAGTATTAGGAAACAAATATGTATTTCAGGTGGATGAATATTTCTGAGAATAATCTTGTGAAAAGTTGAATAAAAATCCTCATACATGAAAATGAATTATTTTAGGAAGTGTATAATAAGACACATATATTTCATATTTTGAAAAATCTGGAGAGTATATATATATATATATATATATATATATATATATATATATACACACACACACACACACACACAAACACACACACACAGAGACATTAAAAAGTATCAATATATATGTCAATCGAAATTCATCATGAAATATATAACATCCACATATCCAAAAAAATACATTTTCCTGAAAATGGATTTATGTATAATGTTGTTCAACTAGGAAGCTCACCCATAGGTTGAATTTTCAGTTCCAACAGCGTTTAGGAGGAGTGATCTCTTCTCACAATTTTTATCTGCCATGTCAGCCACCTCAGAAGAATGTACATGTGGTTCCAGGTAGGATTCTAAATGTGCAAATAAAAATGCATGTGCTTAATAGGCTACAGAAAAAGGGAGAGAGGAATGCACATATTTGTTAAATTTAAAAACACATGGAGAACTATTTCAATAAACATTGACTATATTTATAACTCCTACACTATATAATGCAAAAGGGATGTCCAACTACATACCATGCCTTCTCTGAACTGCTGGTATTTGTATTTTTTTTGGGTTACTATTCTCCATCATATAAGAATTAGTAGTCAGAGTCTAGTAGGGTATGGGTTAGTGTCAGAGTTTCAGTATTTCGAATAAAAAATAGGAAAGTAAACACAATGTGTTTGCAAATATGTGCTACACAAAAATCTTCCCACTCACATTAAGAACAATCCCTTATATTACCCTCGCCCGAAGAAATGCACAATTAGAGGAGAAGAGTTAGAAAATCTGTGAATACATACCCGGAATGGAATATGCTCAGGAGTTCACCACCTTGGAGGTGGTAGAGGAGTTTCCAAAAGTAAAAGACAAGGTAAACACTCCACAAACATGGAGCTCTGCAGGCCAAAAGACTTCTTGAGAAACTGCCTCTGAGTTTGGACACTTGAAATGTATGTTGTTGTCAGTAGCTTTAGCTTCCTATGTAGTGAGAGCATCAAAACTGGGTCAGCATCTATGTGACCTGGAGGACATGGTATCTTATTTTCCAATGAAAATGAGGCAGCAGTGCTGAATTCTCACTTTGTAGGTAAACTGTGGCAACTGGGGCATCAGTGTCTCTTCTTGTAGACTGTGAAGCCATTTGGTCATACTCTACTTTTCGTGGTGTTTCTTGCTGCTGCACTGGGAGTTTGGTATTTGATTCATGAAATACAAGGAGTTCAACTGGGACACAGTGCTGGAGAGAGTTCTGTCACGTGTGGTGGGACAGGGTCTGTAGGAGAATGCACCAACCAGGCTTATGTCCCACATAGCTTGCCCCCTTGACCATATCAACCTGATTCTGAACATTGCCCAAAAACCTATCCATATAACAAGATGCCTTTACATATAAGGGTCTCCTGGCTGCACCATGTCAGTCACAAGCCATTTGAAAGCCAATGGCCGATCCACATGAAACCACCACAGATGATTTATCTCACACCTACCCACTTTTGCTGTAGGCCCACTACTCAGCAGGCTCCAACTTACTGGCATCTCTGTTCTACACCATTTTTGTGAAACCCAGTCAATCAAGCCACTGTTTGGTACACTCATGATCAGCAACAGGCTCTCCAATAGTTTTGCAGTGCCACCTGGTCATGGGAATTTCAAAAATTTTATGGTATTTATCGAGCCCATTTTTCAAGGATGAAGTTGGAGGCACTGAGGGTTCCATTTAATTCAGTAACCATTAAATGGTGAGGAAGCCCATTTCAATGAAAGCTCTCAAGGACTCTCACAGGCAAGGCTTCCCAAAGAGTTGCCAAAAGGTCACATGAAGCCAGGCCCATTGAGGTCTACAATGTATATTCCATGCGAGTTTTGACTTTCAACTATGGCTGCTAATTCTTTCAGAATAAAATCATGTGATATCCTGGCTGAGATACCCTGTGCTCTGTGGAAAGCGATCCTGGCCACAGATCTCAGTTTCCAAGGGTGACTCTCATGCATGGCCTCCTAAAATCCCAACAAAACTCATGGCAATACTTCTCTGAGATCAGTTCCAGAACTCAGTCTCTAAGGGGAATCACACCAGAGTTCAAGCCCAGGTGGAGCCAGTCATATTTTCCAACAACCACACTAATAACCACAATTAAACCCAGAACACTTCCACATGGCCAGCATCTTCTTCCATATAGACACTCAGTTTAACCTCTGGCTGGAGGTTTCCATGAGGGGCACAGCCCAAGACAGTGTCCAAAATAAGCTCCCTTGCCCCTCATTTGCTTAAATTTGGGGTGGCCTGAACACCTTCCTGTGAACCAGAACTGATCAAATAGGCCTGCCTTTAATACTGCTCTGCTTCTGCAATTTGAGGACTACTGACTGTGGGGTTTAGATTCTTCATGTGAATTGGAATCACTAGAAAACCGAATCACCTATGGGCTAGCCTCTGTAGGGCTTAGAAGAACGCATTTGACCCAAAGGCACCCTATTCTCACTTGATAGAGGTCAGGAACCTTAGAAAGGAAGGCGAGAGACTTCATCCACAAGGACTGCTCTTTTGGCCATTTTGGTTTTGGATGAACACATGGGATGTATAAGGTGCTGAGAATCTAACCACAGCCTCACACAGGGCCAAGAGGCTGTTTCAGACAAATCCATTTCCAAAGCAATTAAGCAAAGAGCTACAGGTGATGCCCATTCATTTCCATTTGAAAACTTTTTTCTTCAGGCTTCACAAAGAAGTGGCCTGAGGTAAAGACATTCCTGATATTCAGGGCAACAGAACAATAGGTAAGCAAAAGGCCCAAAGCAGGGTTTCTCCACTGAGACTTTCCTGGTCACACTAGCTACCCTCTACGTGGCCATATAACAGAGCTTTTAGGTGGTACATATATTGGACACAAAACCATGAAGCTATTCTGGAGAGTGTCCAGAATTCAGGAAGAAAACAGAAACTTATGAAGATATCAGGTGTTGCCCTTTGATAACAAAAGCCACAGTCCATTTATAAATTGGGCAGGATGAATGCTGGGAAGCTTTCTACTAGACAGGACACATCCTTTGATGCATTCTTATTTCTAATGTCTACAACCACGGACACAGTGGGATACACAGACATAGAAGCACTCGCCTTGCAAAACGACTAACTAGAAACAGTCCACGCCAATCCAAACTAACAGTCTTTCCTACCTATTCTCAGAACATGAGACAAGACCATGAACATACACCCACACCCACAAAGGCACCACCGTTGCTCAAGTAGGTCTGTGACTACCCGGAGTGTCCTCTGAATGGTGGGCCATACTATATTCCCCCAAAATGGCCTGTCCTGTCTCAAATCTGGTCTCCTTGGCCAATTCTGTGAAGTTGTCAGTATCCATGGGTGAGCCACTACCTGCTTTCTCAGGAAAGGTCTCTCATCAGAGCTTTTCTGGCATTTGAACATGCTCACATCTGTAGGCAATAAGAAAGACTGACTCTGTCCTTGGTAAATTGTACCAAGTGAGACCACTGGGCCTGGGACTGTGACTGGCTCTGGGTGCCAGTCTTCCTGGATCTCAAGTTCAGAGAGTGCCATCACCAAGGAAGTGAGGTGAGGTCACTTCCTTCATGAACTGAATGAGGTCACTGCCTTGGCAACAACTTTGTCCAAATAGTTACTTCTAAGGGCCCATGGGATGGAGGCTGTTCCTATTTCCTGTAACACTTTCAAAAGTTAGAATGGTATATCAACCATAGGCACCTGGGAACACCTCTCCACACAGGCCTTGTTTGGTCTATCTTCTCTACGTTAAGTTGATAGATGCTGACACAGACACATCCCTTCATCCTCACCAGGTTGTTTGCCATGGAAGATGACTTTTGCTCTCTCGGGAACTACATAGCTGCCTACATCTTCTCCAGGGATTATTTCTACATGGACCTTTGATGTTCTCAGCAGGTGGAAGATTCCCTACATTCCTGTATTTAAAGAGAAACTCTGTCCCTCCTCTTCTGTAAAGTTAGATTAAGGGAACAGTGTATATTTACGGTTAATAACATGTTCGATGTGGGTTAGGAATCTCTCTGCTGGATGAATAATGGTATTGGGAACCTGTGATATTTACAAGAATATATAGGTGAAATATAAGTATGAAAACAGAAATGTATGTAAGATATGAAGCCAGAAGGGCATTGGGCCCTTGAGTGGGATACTTAGGTTTGAATTATGTTCTGCACATGTGTCTCAGAAGAATTGATATAAAATGGCATAGGACCTTATACCTTGGATGATTGATTGTCGAAGAGAACATGGAGTCAAAAAGTGATAGTCAGTAGGATTAGTAAGATAGTCAGTAGGTTTATAAAGAAGAGTGAGTATAGGATTTGGACCAAAAGTTCTTTAGCAATAGAGTTTCGGGTAGAGAGTGAATGTAAATGTCAGCATATGTGAAGTGTGAGTCACAATGATGAACTAGGGAAAATATGTAGGAAAGCAGATATCAATAGAGATATTAGGAAATCAGGCAAAGTGTAAAGTGAGTGATAGAATTAGACATGTCCAACAGGCTTGAGGTTGAATATATAATCTTAGGAAGAAACAAATATGTAGTCATCAATAGGATTGACATTTGAGAGCACTAGGCAACCAGGACATGGCGGCTGTTTTTGGTAATCCATGCTCACTTTCCATTTAGGCTTTGATACAATCATGAGTTTGACCTTTGCTTTTTGAGTCCAGAATATTACTGTGATAAAATGTATATATAGATAAGGTGACATCAGTATTTCTTCCACCATTTCTGGGAGCAATATTTTGAAGAGGTACAAATTAGTAGTGGCGGGAAAAATAGGTGTACACTGTGTTTATGAATATAGAGATAATGCATTAATAGACCATACTGTGAATATATAACATAACTGGTTCCAACATTAAATAATGGATTGAATTGAAATGTGAAAATATACATGAAATTTTATATTGATATGCATACATTCATTCCAACCAGTTTTACATCTAATGGTAATATTAATGTTTTAGTTTATCATGAAGAGTGTGTGAGGTTAGCTTCAAAATTGATTATGGAAATCGAAAATAATGTGTTTGAAAAGAAGTCTCATGAAAAGACCAGTCAAGTAACATGGAAGAATTCATGTGTTCTGAAGCAGGAAGTGAAACAAATTCATATAAATTTGCTAACTTGTGGATGAAATATATGTCCTATGATGTGCAAAAACTGAAGAAATAGTAATGTACCAGTGTTGAATTAAAATAAAGGTCAAAATAGACATCAAGTCCCATAGGAATCTACTTGCATTGATGTTAAACTGGGTCTGTTACTGTAGAAATATTAGGATTTGTAAGCACCATTGATTGAAGTTAGTTTTCATACTGGGAAACAAATATGCATTTCAGGTGGATGAATATTTCTGAGAATAATCTTGTGAAAAGTTGATTATAAATCCACATACATGAACATGAATGAATTGATGGAGTGTATATAAGAGACATATATTTCATATTTTATAAAATTTGGAGAGTGTATATATATATATATATATATATATATATATATACAGAAAATATATTCTGTATATATGTATATATATATATATATATATATATATATATATATATATATGTATATATATATATATATATACAGAAAAACTCAAAAATACATTAAAATGTATCAATATATATGCCAAACGTAATTTATCAGTAATATATATCATCCACAGATGAAAATATATTTATTTTACTGAACATGGATATATGTATAATATTGTTCTACTGGGAAGCTCACCCATAGTTTGAATTTTCAGTTCCAACAGCGTTTACAAGGGCTGATGTCTTCTCACAACTTGTTTCTGCCCAGTCAACCAACTCATAAAAATGTACGTGTGAGACCAGGTAGGATTCTATATTTACATATAAAAATACATGTGCTGAGTAGGCTACATAGAAAGAAAGACAGGAATTCACATATGTGTTAACTTTAAAAACACATGGAGGGCTATTTCAATTAAAAATTGAGTAGATTTATAATACCTACCCTCTATCATGCAAAAAGGAAGTCCAACAATACACCATGCCTGCTCTAAACTGCTTGTATTTTCATTCTGTTTGGGTATTTTTCTCCATCATAGTAGGATTAGTAGTCAGAGTCTAGTAGGGTATGAGTTAGTGTCAAGAATTCAGTATTTCAAATGGAAAATTGTAAAATGGACCAATGTGTATGCAAATGTGTGCTACACAAAAATTTTCCCACTCTCCTTCAGAACAATGCCTTGACATTACCTTCACCCCAAGTAAGACACAATTAGAGGAGAAGAGTTAGAAAATCTTTGAATACATATCTGAAATGGAAAATGTTCAGGAGTTCACAACCTTGGAGTTGGTAGAGGAGTTTCCAAAAGTAAGGGACAGTGTAAAATTTCCACAAACATGGAGATTTACCAGCCTAAAGACTTCTGGAGAAACTGCCTCTAGGTTGGGCACTTGAAATATATGTTGTTGTCAGGAGCTTTAGCTTCCTTTCTAGTGAGACCATCAAAGCTTGGTCTGCACATCTGTGACGTGGAGGACATGGTTTATAATTCTCCAATGCACATGAAGCAGCAGTGTTGAATTCTCTCTTTGTAGGTAAACTATGGCCATTGGGGGCTAAGTGTCTCCCCATGTAGACTGCTAAGCCATTTGGTCATCCTCCACTTTTCAAAACGTTTCTTGATACTGCACTCGGAGTTTGGTATTTGCTTCATGAAATACAAGGAGTTCAACTGGGAAAAGGGCTGGAGGAAGTTCTGTCACGTGTGGTGGGTCAGGGTCTGAAGGAGAATGCACCAACAGGGCTTGTATACCACATAGGTTGCTCCCTTGACCATAGAAACCTGATTTTGAAAATTGCCCTGAAAACTCTCTATATAACCAGATGTCTTTACATACAGGATCTGCTGGCTGCACCATGTCAGTCACAAGCCATTTGGAAGCCAATGGCAGATCCACATGACCCCACCACAGATGTTTTATCACATACTTGCTCACCACCGCTCTAGGTCCATTACTCAATAGGCTTCAAATGACTGGCATCTCTTTTCTACACCATTTTCATGAAAACCAGTCAATCAACGCACTGTCTGGTACACTCATGATAAGCAACTGGACATCCAAATGTTCTCGAGTGCCACCTGGTCAAGGGAATTTCAAAAATTTCATGGTATTTATCTAGCCAATTTTCAAGGATGAAGTTGGAGACACTGTGGGTTTCAATTCATTCAGGAATCATTTAATGGTGAGGAAGCTCATTTCAATGAAAGCTCTGGAGAACTCTCACAGGCAAGTCTTCCCAAAGAGTGGCCAAAAGGTCACATGAAGCCAGGCCAATTGAGGTCTACTATTGAGGTCCATGTGTGTTTTGACTATCAAATATGTCTGCCAAGTTTTTCAGAATAAAATTATGTGATATCCTCCTGAGATTCCCAGTGCTCTGTGGAAAGCGACACTGGGCCTAGATCTCAGTTTCCAAGGGTGACTCTCATGTGTGGCCTCCTAAATCCCAACACAATTCATGGCAATATTTCTCTGAGGTAAGTTCCAGAACTCAGTCTCTAACGGGAATGACACCATAGTTCAAGCCCAGTTGGATCCAGTCATCTCTTCCAACCGCCACACGAATGACCACAATTAAAACCAAAACACTCCCACATGTCCCTCATCTTGTTAAATATAGACACTCATCATAAACTCTCGCTGGAGGTTTCCATGCGGGACGCATCCCAAGACAGTGTCCGAAATATTCTCCTTGCCCCTCATTTGCCTAAAGTCAGGGTGGCCTGGACACCCTTCCTGTGAACCAGAAGTGATCAAATAGGCCTTCCGTTAATACTGCTCTGCTTCTCCAATTTGAGGCCTATTGACTCTCAGGTATAGATTCTTTATGTGATTTGGAGTCACGAGAAAACACAAGCACCTCTGCAGGACTTTGAAAAACTCATTTGACCAAAGGATCCCTGTCTCACTTGATAGAGGTCAGGTACCTAAGAGAGGAAGGCAAGAGACTCATCCACAATGACTGATTTTTTGCCATTATGGTTTTGATTGCACACATGGTATATATCTTTAGATCCATCATGTGCTGAAAATTTAAGCCACAACCTCATACAGGGCTAAGAGGCTGATTCAAACACATCCCTTTCCAAAGCAAAGAACCACAAGTTATGCCCATTTATTTCCATTTTAAAACTGTTTTATTCAGGCTTCACAAAGGGGTGGCCTGAGGCAAAGACCTTCCTGACATTCAGGGCAACAGAACAATAAGTAAGCAAATGAACCAAAACATGGTTTCTTCACTGAGAGTTTACTGGTCACAATGATGTCTGAGTTTTCTAAGATGTTCCCATTCCCTATAGCTATCAAGTACATGGCCATGTCACAAAGCTTGGGTGTGGTATGTATCTTGGACACAAAACTATGAGGCTATTCTGGAGAGTGGCCAGAATTCAGGAAGAAAACAGGAACTTAGGAAGTTAGTAGGTTTTGCCCATCCATAAGGAAAGCCACAGTCCATTCATGAACTAGGCCTGATGAATGCTGGAACGTTTTCTACTAGACAGGACACATGCATTGATACATTCTCTTTTCGAATGTCTACAACCATGGACAGAGTGGGATACACAGACATAGAAGCACTCGCCTAGTCAAACGACTTACTAGAAACAGTCCACTCAAATCCAAACAAACAGCCTTTCCTACCTATTCTCAGAACATGAGACAAAACCACAAACTCACACCCACATCCAAAAAGGCACCTCCTTAACTCAAGTAGGTCTGTGACTATCCGGAGTGTCCTCTGAATAGTGGGCCATACTATGTTCCCCTAAAATGGCCTGTCCTGTCTCAGATCTGGTCTCCTTGGCCAACTCTGTGAAGTTGTCAACAGACAGCGGTGAACCACTACCTGCTTTCTCAGGACATTCCCCTCTTCAGAGCTCTTCAGGAATTTGGCAATCCTCATATCAGTAGGTACCAAGGAAGACTGACTCTGTCCTTGGTAAATCCAAACAAGAGAGACCACTGGGATTGGGACTTGGACTGGCTCTCGGTGCCTGGCTTCCTGGATCCCAAATTCAGAGATTTCCATCACCAGGAAAGTGAGGTGAGGTCACTTCCTTCAGGAAATGAATGAGGTCACTGCCTTGGCAACCACTTTGTCCTACGAGATTCATCCAAGGTTCCCATGAGATGGAGGCTGCCACTACTTCCTGTGACACTTTCACAAGTTAGAATGGTATATCAACCATAGGCACCTGGGAACAGCTCTCCACACAGGCATGGTTTGATCAATCTTCTCTACATTAAGAAAGGAGAGGCTGATTCAGACACCTCCCTTAATACTGACCAGGTTGTTTGTCATGGAAGATGACTTTTGCTCTATTAGGTCCTTCATAGCTGCCTGCAACTTCTCCAGGGTATCATTTCTGCCTGTACCTTTGATGTTCTCAGCAGGTGGAAGAGCCCCTACATTACTGTATTGTAAGACAAACTCTGTCCCGGCTCTTCTGTACAGTTAGTTTGAGGGTACAGTGTATGGTTAGGGTAATAACAGGTTCGATTTAGGTTAGGAATCATACTGAGGAATGAACAATGGTATTGGGAACTCACGATATTTACGAGAATATATAGGTGAAATATAAGTATGAAAACAGAAATCTAGATAAGATTTGAATTCAAGAAGGGCATTGGGCTGTTGATTGGGATACTTAGCTTTGAATTATATTTTGCACAGATGTCTCAGATAAATTGATATACAATGGCATAGGACCTTGTACCTTGGATGATTGATTGTCAAAGAGAATTTCCAGTCAAAAAGGGATAGTCGGTAGGATTAGGAAGATAGTTGGTAGGTATAGAAAAAAGAGTGAGTATAGGATTTCGAACAAAAGTTCTGTAGCAATAGGGTTTCGGTTAGAGAGTGAATGTAAATGTCAGCACATGTGAAGAGTCATTCACAATGATGAACTCAGGAAAATATGTATGAAAGCAGATATCAATGGAGACATTAGGAAATCAGGAAAAGCATAAAGTGAGGGTTAGTATTAGTCATTTACAACAGGGTTGAGGTTGAATATATAATCTTAGGAAGAAACAAATATGTAGTCACCAATAGGATTGATTTGAGAGCATTAAGCAACCTGGACATGAATGTTTTTAGAAATCCATGCTCACTTTCCATTTAGGATTTGGTGAAAGGTTAATAAGATAGGTACTTGTCACTTCCTGTTTTTCTGTATGCTTAACAAAACACTGTTGAAAGCTTGAGGACTGTTTGCTAATCTTTTTTCCAGAATGTGCTGTCCCCGACTGCCAAACTGCAGAATGTACACTCTCACCTGTTTGCACGCAAACCGCCCACTCGCCCTGACCCATCAATAAACTTCCCTCCCTGCCCTCTTCAAGGAAAGTATATAGCTCTGCTTAAGCTGTTCTCATTGCTCTCTGCTCTATTCAAGTGAGCTCTGAGCCCCAGAATGCTAGACTCCCAATAAACCCAGGGCAACTTTTGATTTGGAGGGGACCCCAGTAAACTTTGAAGTGGATACAGGGGCAGCATACTTAGTCCTTAAGGCCCCACTGGGCCCTCTATCAAATAAAAGCTCTCTAGTTCAAAGTGCTAACACCAGTAAATATGGGAATTAGACAACCAAGAATACCATGGACATGAGGAAAGGAAAAATCCATCACTCCTTCCTAGTAATCCCAGAATGCCTGGCCCCATTGTTGGGCAGAGATCTGCTCACCAAGCTCCGGGCCAAAACGACTTTTAACCCGAAGGCCCCAAAATGATATTTCTAAATCCTTCAGTATAAACTCCTATATTCACGGCTTTAAATATGTCAGTAGAAGATGAACAGCAACTCTTCACACCCCACAAGACTGATCAAACAGGCAAGCTACCCCAGAAATGGATAACAGATTACCCAGATGCCTGGAAAAAAACTGCTGGGTTAGGCCCATCCATGAAACAACCTCCAAAAACAGTGGAGTTAAAAACCTCAGCCTCCCCAAACAATCTCAAACAATATCCTCTGAGAAAAAAAGCTAAAGATGGGATAAGGCCCCATATTCAGAAATATCTGGCCTTAGGGTCCTAAGGCCTTGTCAATCATCCTAAAACACTCCCTTGCTACCAGTATAAAAAGCCAGGAACAGGAGACTATCCCCCATTCAAGACATAAGAGAGACCTACAACAGAGTGTAGGACATTCACCCCAGTGTACCTAATCTGTACAATCTGCTTATCACTCTGAACCCTGAGAGGAAATGGTATACTGTTCTGGACTTGCAAGATGCTTTCTTTTGCTTGCCTCTGCATAAATATAGTCAGTTGCTGTTTGCTTACTAGTAGGTATACCCAGAAACCGGAACGTCTGGTCAACTAACTTGAACTAGACTCCCCAAAAGGGTTGAAAAACTCCCCCACTCTCTTTGATGAAGCCCTCCACAGAGATTTCAACAGCTTCAGAACTACGCACCCCGAAGTCACCCAGCTTCAAGACGTGGATGACCTGCTACTGGCAGCCAACACCAAGGATATCTGTGATTCTGGGACCCAAGCAGTATTATATGAGCTTCCTCAACTCGGGTATAGAGCTTCTGCCTAAAAGGCCCAAATTTGCCAGCAAGAAGTAATCTTCCTGGGCTATTCCTTTAGGGGCAGTAAAAGATGGCTCATTGAGCCCAGAAATCAAACGGTTGTGCAGATACCACCCCCATCTAACAGCAGACAACACAGAGAGTTTCTTGGGACTGCTGGGTTTTGCAGGTTAAGGATTCCTGTGTTTGGGTTCTTAACTTCTCATTTATACCCGCTGTTAAAGGGAGATGCCCAATTCCAATGGACCCCTGAGCACCAGCAAGCTTTTGATAACATCTAAAGACACTGACACTGTACTCCTCAACTTCACTGAGCAAAGCCTGAAATTTCAGAAAGCCCTACACTACGTTAAAAATGTACATCAGTTCACTCACCTTGGTTCAAAAAAATTGCAGGCATTCCTGAAGGATCAAGAACAGAGTTTTCCACCATCCGAGTCACAGTGAAAGAAAATAACTGAACAGGTAAAAAAAGCCTGTCGGGTCGGTCAATAGGTTAATGCTTACACTTCCAAGCTTCCTTCAGGAAAGCACCTACGAGGAACCAGACCAGGACAATTCTGGGAAGTGGACTTTACTGAAATTAAGCAAGCATGGTATGGACTTAAATATCTCCTACTCCTTGTAGATATATTTCAGGATGGATTGAAGCCTCCCCCCGCCCCCCCCAAATAAAAAGGCGCAAATGGTGGTCAAGAAGATCCTGAAAGATATTTTTCCAAGGTACGGCCTGCCTAAGGTAATAGGGTCTGATAATGGACCAGCGTTCATGGCCCAGGTAACTCAGGTGTTAGCCAGGACCCTGGGGATTAATTGGAAGTTACATTGTGCTTATAGACCCCAGAGTTCAGGACAGGTAAAAAAATTAAATAGAACCATTAAAGAGACCTAAATGAAATTGAGCTTAAAGAGTAGCATAAAAGATTGGACTATGCTCCTGCCTTATGCACTGTTTCATGCAAGAAATACTCCCTCTGTTTCTTTGTGTAACCTCACCCCCTATGAAATTCTCTATGGGGCCCCATCTTCAGTAAGGGACCTAACCCTAACTCAAAGATCTAACGATCCCTTCCACACCACCTTGCTTGACAGACTTAAAGTTCTGGAAGGAACTCAGCAATACCTGTGGAAACAGCTGGCCACTGCCTACCAACCTGCTGAAGAGGGTACTCCACATCTATATCAAGTAAGAGACTTTGTCTACATAAGATGACATCAGGTGTCATCCCTGGAACCCGGCTGGACAGGACTATACCAGGTGCTACTTATAACACCTACAGTGCTAAAGTTAGACGGAATCACTTCCTGGTTCCTAATTCTCATCTCAAGCCTGCGCCCTGTCCAGAATATGGCTGGAAAATGGAAAAGACTGGTAACATTTTCAAATTGCGTATTCGCCATGTGAATAAGACTATAGACTCTCCACTTGGCCACCAGTAGTCCTAACCCTCATCAGCCCATTCAGCAGCGATGGCTGATCACAAATCCTACTAGACAAGAAGTATGGTCTATCGCACATACAGCCCACTTAGGGACCTGGTGGCCATCTCTCCACCAAGAAATTTGTCAGCTGGCTATACGTCTTTCCTATTTGGAAATCCCTGATGAAGAGGATCCCCAAAAATTCCATTAAATACTTTCCGTACAATAGATAATGGAAACAAACATTATGGATGTAGGGACACGCGAGCCAGATGCAGGTTGGCTAGCCTAGATTACTATGTTTGCCCGGCAGACTACCAAAGCCAAAAACAGCCACGACTGTGTGGGGAAAAGCCAACTTCTTCTGTAAATAATGGGGATGTGAGGATACAGGGGCTACCTGGTGGAAGCCAAACTCCTCATCAAATTCAGTACACAGCATTGGCCATATTACCAGTTAGATAACAAAAACTGATGGCCCCCAGAGGGGTCTCTAGATCCTCAAATTTTGCGTGACCTTTTCAACTTCGACAAGTGCTCAAAAGGGTGGAAGGAAATTCCCCTACGTGTAGGCCTTTTCCCTCCTATGCTCAAATCCTGAACTATGATTCTTCAATAGATCCTCACCCGCAGTCTTCTGCCCCAGACTCTCTGCTGTCACTCCCACATCAGCAACCTGATTTCTCAGCTCCAGTTACTAGATCAAAAACCCAAATCTCCGTCGGTTCTCAGACCATTGCCCCCTTTCTGAGCTTGCAGGTACTGAGGTACCCTTCCACCCACTCAATCCTCTCTCCTCCTGTCAGTGCCCGCACCGGGTCCCACCAGGTCCTCTTACCAGCTAACCCAAAGCTCAAACCAGCTAAGGAGTGCCCTCAGATGCCTATGCAAGATGTAATTAAAATGGCCTTTAAAGTAGCTTTGTCATCACTGAACACAGGTTACTAAGAATTTAAAGTCCCTCCCAGGCTTTTTGGGATACTCACTCCCGTCTTCCCCTCTGCTCTACCTGTTCTACTGCTCAAGTTTTGTTGCCAGGAAAATCCCAAACCCCTTTCCCATAATTCTTTTATATCTCTTTTTCCTCATTCTCAGATCCATGGAGCTGCTTTCATCCCCTGCCTTCCCCGTCTTCCCCTCTGTACCAGGCCCACAGAAAAGTCTTAAATGACCTTCTCCAGGAGTCTTCACCATGGCTGATTTTAAGCCTTTCAGCAACACAGTTCCTATAAAAGAGTTCAGTGTAGATAAACTTCCTCTATTTGTGTTGCTCTGTTCTACTTGGCCACTGGCTGGAAAAATCAGCACTCCTAAGCTAGACACCCCCTTACTAGTTTTTAACAAAATATATGAAGAAGGCCTCTGGCCTAGAGCTGGGGATTCATAGAGATGGCTACATTTCTAAGATAAAGAAGTTACCAACTGGGCTCCATGGTAACAGCTGGCAGGGAGGAAAAGAAAAAAAAAGAAGAAAAAAGCTCCCCCCCTCCCAGGTGTGCTTAAGAAGTTAACTTGCCAAGAACAGAAGAAAAAAAAACAGAAACAAAAACTGCTTTTTGTGAACTTCTGCAGACTGTGAACTTCTGAGCCCCTTCCCTTACATGCTGGGTACAAAATTCTGAATCAACCTAAACTTGGGGTTCAGGAATTAATTGATTACAACAGAAGCAATGCCCTCTAAATCCGGATGCAACCAAATAAGACTGTTTCCCTGTCTTCTGTGCTATCTTAGGTGCCTTGCCTTGTCCGTCTCTACAGCAGTACAATTCTATATACTTAAACATTGTTTATGTTTTCATAAAATGGTCAACAGATGTGATTAATAATGTAATTGTGCAGATGTTTTCCAGAGTGCTCTATCATGATGCATGTACATTTAAATATCAAATAGGGGAGCAATAAACCCGGTTCTGCCAGGATCCTGTATCCCTCACTTTAGTCATCCTATTATGAATAGGAGTTGCTGCAGGGGTGGCCACAGGAACCACTGCCCTGGTCCATGGGACACAACAAATGACCCAATTAGAAGCAGTAATAGACCAAAACTTAAAGATATTAAAAACCTCCTTCACAGCTTTACACGAATCTTTAACCTCTCTCTCTGAAGTTATTTTACAGAACAGTCGAGGGTTGGACCTCCTCTTCATGAGAGAAGGGGCCTTCGTTCTGCATTGAGGGAAGAATGTTGTTTTTATGCCGACCATACTGGAATTGTAAAAGAATCTATGCTAAATTAAGAAGATGCCTTGAAGAGCATCAACAAGAGAGAAAGGCCCAAAAAAGGTGGTTTGAGTCTTGGTTCACAAAGCCCCTTCGTTAACTACGTTTTTATCAGCCCTGGCCGGTCCATTAATAATCCTCATATTATTGGTAACTGTAGGACCCTGTTTGATCAACCTTGTAGTTTCCTTTCTCCATGCTCAAATTGGACAAGTTAAACTTATGGTAATCAGAAAACAATATACCACACTAGCAAACATAAAATGTGACACCCCCAATGATCATTTTTATGATTAAAAGTAACCAAAAGAAGAAGTGGGGAATGAAAGGTTAATAAAATAGGTACTTGTCACTTCCAGTTTTTCTGTATGCTTGACAAAACACTGTTGATATCTTGAGAACTGTTTGCTAATCTAGTTCGCTAAAAGTGCTGTACCAAACTGCAAAACTCCTGAATGTACTTCCTCACCCGTTTGGACGCAAACAGCCCACTCGCCCTTACCCATCAATAAACTTTCCTCTCTGCCCTCTCCAAGGAAAGTAAATAAGCTCTGCTTAAGCTGTTCTCAGGGCTCTGTGCTCTATTCAAGGGAGCTCTGACCCCAGCATGCTGGACCCCCGTAAATCCTTGGCTGTTGCATGAGACAGTCTCTGGTAGTCTCTTCCTCTGACGCTCGCCTGACCTTTACATTGGTAAAATAATAAGTGTCGTCTTTGCATTTTGTGTCCCGAATATTACTCTGATAATATGTATATGTAGATAAGGTGACGTGAGTATTTCTTCCACCATTTCTGGGAGCAATATTTTGAAGATGTATAAATTAGTATTGGGTGTACAAATAGGTACATCCTGTGACTCTGAATATAGAGATAATGCATGAATAGAGCATACTGTGAATAAATAATATAATGGGTTCCAAATTTAAATAATGGATTCCATTGATATCTGAAAATATACAGGAAATCTTATATTGGTATACATACATTCATTCCAACCACTAATACATCTAATGGTAATATTAGGATTATGGTTTATCATGAAGAGTGAGTGAGTTTTGCTTCAAAAGTGATCATGGAAATTGAAAATAATGTGTTTGGAAAGAAGTCTCATGAAAAGCCCAGTCAAGAAACCTAGAGGAATTCATGTGTTCTGAAGCAGGAAGTGATGAAAGTGAAACAACTGTCTATAAGTTTGCTAACTTGTGGATGGAATATATATCCTATCATGTACATAAATTGAAGAAATAGTAATGTACCAGTGTTGAATAAAAATGACTGTCAAAATAAACATTATGTCCCACTGGAATCTACTTGCATTGATGTTAAACTGGGTCAGTTACTGTAGAAATAATAGTATTTGTATGCAACATAAACTGAAGTTAGTTTTCAGTACTGGAAACAAATATGTATTTCAGGTGGATGAATATTTCTGAGAAAAATCTTGTGAAAAGTTGATTATAAATCCATATACATGAACATGAATGAATTTAGAGAGTGTATATAAGACACATATATTTCTGGAGAGTATATATATATATATATATATATATATATATATATATATATATATATATATATATACCCACACATACACACACACACAAAATACACACAGACACACAGACATTAAATTAGCAATATATATGCCAATCGAAATTTATCATGACATATATATCATCCACAGATGCAAAAATATTTCTTTTACTGAACATGGATTTATGTATAATGTTGTTCAACTAGGAAGCTCACCTATAGGTTGAATTTTCAGTTCCAACAGCGTTTAAGAGGAGTGATCACTTCTCACAAATTGTATTTGCCAAATCAGCCACCTCACAAGAATGTACATGTGATACCAGGTATGATTCTATATGTGCATTTAAAAGTACATGTGCTAAATAGGATACAGAGAAAGGGAGACAGGAATTCACACATTTGTTAACCTTAAAAACACATGGAGAACTATTTAAATTAAATATTGACTAGATTTATAACACCTACCATTAATCATGCAAAAGACAAGTACAACTATACACTATGATTCCTCCTAACTGCTTGTATTCCTATTCTGTTTGTGTTATTTTTCTTCATCATATTAGGAGTAGTAGTCAGAGTCTAGTAGGGTATGGGTTCATGTCAGAGATTCAGTATTTTGAATGGAAAATTGTAAAATGAATGCAATGTGTATGTAAATATGTGCTACAAAAAATGTTCACACTCTCATCCAGAACATTGCCTTGACATTGCCTTCGTTCCATGTAAGACACAATTAGAGGAGAAAAGTTAGAAAATCTGTGAATATATATCAGGAATGAAAAATGCTCAGGAGTTCACAACCTCTGAGGTGGTAGAGGAGTTTTCAAAAGTAAGGGACAGGGTAAACATTTCTCAAACATGGAGCTCTGCTGGTATAAAGACTTCTTGAGAAACTTCCTCTGAGGTTGGGCACTTAAAATATATGTTGTTGTTAGGAGCTTTAGCTTCCTTTGTTGGGAGACCATCAAATCTAGGTGTGCAACAATGTGACCTGGATGATATTGTTTCTAATTTTCCAATGAACATGAGGCAACAGTGCTGAATACTCTCTTTGTAGTTTAACTATTGTCACTGGGTTGTAATTGTCTCCACGTGTGGACTGTGAAGCCATTTGGTCATTCTCCAATTTTCGTTGTGTTTCTCAAAGGTGCACTGGGAGTTTGGTATTTGCTTCATGAAATACAAGGAGCTAAACTGGGACACAGTTTTGGAGAGAGTTCTCTTCCGTTTGGAGGGTCACGGTCTGCATGAGAATGCACCAACCAGGATTCAATTCCACATAAGTTGCCCCCATTTCCATAGCAACCTGATTCTGAACATTGCCCTGAAACCTCTCTATATAAAAAATGCCTTTGCATAGAAGGGTCTGCTGGCTGTACCATGTCAGTCACAAGCCTTTGGGAAGCCAATGGCAGATCCACATGTCACCACCACCCATGTTTTATCACACACCTTCACACCACTGCTCTAGGCCCACTAATGAGCAGGATCCAACTTACTGGCATCACTGTTCTACAAAAATTTCATGAAACCCAGTCAATCAAGGCACTTTCTGGTACACTCATCATCAGCATTAGGACATCTAAAAGTTCTCCAGTGCCACCTAGTCATGGGAATTTCAAAAATTTCATGGTATTTATCAAGCCATTTGTCAAGGATGAAGTTGGAGGCTCTGGGGGTTACAATTCATTCAGGAACCATTAAATGTTGAGAAATGAAAGCTCTAGAAAACACTCAGAGGCAAGGCTTCCCAAAGAGTGGCCAAAAGGTCACATGAAGCCAGGCCCATTGAGGTCTACAATGTGAGGTCCATGCGTGTTTTGACTCAACTGTGGCTGCAAAGTCTTTCAGAATAAAATCATGTGATATCCTGGCTGAGATTCCCAGTGCTCTGTGGAAAGCCACTCTGGGCCTAGATCTCAGGTTCCAAGGGCAACTCTCATGCATGGCCTAGTAAAATTCAAACACAATTCATGACAATGCTTCTCTGAGGTCAGTTCCAGAACTCAGACTCAAAGGGGAATCACACCAGAGTTAAAGCCCAGGTAAACCCAGGCATCTCTTCCAACTGCCACACAACTTACCACAATTCAAAACAAAATTCTCCCACATGGCCCTTATCTTCTTCCATGTAGACACTCATCATAACCTCTGGATGGAGTTTTCCATGAGGGGCACAGACCAAGACAATGTCCAAAATAACCTACTTTTCCCCTCATTTGCCTAAAATCAGTGTGGCCTGGAAACCCTGACTGTGAATGAGGAGTGATCAAATAGGTCTGCCATTAATACTGCTTGGCTTCTCCAATTTATGTGAATTGGAGTAATGAGAACACCCAAGCGCGTATGGGCTAGCCTCTGCAGGGCTTTGAATAACTCACTTGACCCAAAGGATCCCTATTGTCACTTGATGGATGTCAGGAACCTTAGAAAGGAAGGAGAGAGTCTTCATCCACAATGACAGCTCTTTTGGCTATGTTGGTTCTGTATGCATCCATGGGATCTTTCTTTAGATCCATCAGGTGCTGAGAATCTAAGCCACAGCCTCACACAGGGCCAAGAGGCTGATTCAGACACATCCTTTTCCAAAGCAATTAAGCAAAGAGCCCTAGGTGATGCCCATTTATTTCCATTTGAAAACTGTTTTCTTCAGGCTTCACAAATTGGTGGCCTGAGGCAAAGAACTTCGTGACATTCATAGAAACAGAATAATAGGTAAGCAAAAGGCCCAAAGCAGGGTTTCTCCACTGAGATTTAGTGGTCACACATATATCTGATTTTTCTGAGATGCTCACAATTCACTTGAGCTATCCAGTACATGACCATGTCACAGAGCTTGGAGGTGGTACATACCTTAGAGACAAAACCATGAGACTATTCTGGAGAGGGGCCAGAATTCCAGAAGAAAACTATAACTTAGGAAGAATGCAGGTGTTACCCATTGATAAGGCAATCTGAACTCCATTCATAAATTGGGCAGGGTGATTGCTGGGAAGCTTTCTAGTAGACAGGACACATCCATTGATGCATTCTTTTTTCTAATGAGTACAACCACGGACACAGTGAGGTAAACAGACATAGAAACACTCGCCTTGTCAAATGACTTACAATAAACAGTTCATTCCACACCAAATAAAGCCCCTTGCCTACCTATTCTCAGAACATGAGACAAAACCACAAACCAACACCCACAAAGGCAGCTTCTTCCCCCAAGAAGGTCTGTGACTATCCAGAGTGTCCTCTGACTGGTGGGCCATATTATGTTCCCCCGAAATGGCCTGAAATGTCTCAGATCTGGTCTCCTTGGCCAACTCTGTGAAGGTATCAGGACCCAGAGGTGAGCCACTACCTGCTTTCTCAGGAAATGCCCCTCTTCAGAGCTTTCCTGGCATTTTGCAATCCTCACATCAGTACGTACCAAGAAAGACTTACTCTGTCCTTGGTAAATCCAAACAAGTGAGACCACTGGGACTGGGACTGGGACTGGCTCTGGGTGCCTGGCTTCATGAATCTCAAGTTCTGAGATTTCCTTCACTAAGGAAGTGATGTGAGGTCATTTCCTTCAGGAACTGAATGAGGTTACTGCCTTGGCAACCACTGAGTCCTACCAGTGGCTTCCAAGTCTCACATGAGAAGGAGGCTGCCCCTACTTCCTGTGACACTTTCACAAGTTAGAATGGTATATCAACCATAGGCACCCGGGAACAGCTACTCACACAGGCCTGGTTTGGTCCATCTTCTCTACATTAAGAAGAGAGAGGCTGATTCAGACAGAACCCTTCATCCTGACCAGGTTGTTTGCCATTGAACATGACTTTTGCCCTCTCAGGTCCTTCATAGCTGCGTATATATTCTCCAGTGATCATTTCTGCATGGAACTTTGAGGGTCTCAGTACGTGGAAGACCCCCTACATTTCTTTACTGTAAGACCAACTCTGTCCCTTCCCTCTGTAAATTTAGATTGAGGGAACAGTGTATGGTTAGGGTTAACAACATGTTTTATTTGTGTTAGGAATCATTCCGCTGGATGAATAATGGTATTGGGAACCTGAAATATTTATAAGAATATGTATTTGAAATATAAGTATGAAAAGAGAAATATAGGTAAGATTTGAAGCCAGGAAGGGCATTGGGCCCTTGATAATGATATTTAGCTTTGAATTACATTCTGCATTGTGGTCGCAGGTAAATCTACATACAATGGAATAAAACCTAGTACCTCAGATGCCTGAATGTCGAAGAGAACATCCAGTCAAAAAGGGATAGTCAGTAGGATTAGGAAGATAGTAGGTTTAGGTTGAAGAGTGAGTCTTTGAGTTGGAACAATAGTTCTTTAGCAATAGGGTTTCGTTTAGAGAGTGAATGAAAATGTCAGCACATATGAAGAGTCAGTCACAATGATGAACTGGGGAAAATATGTAGGAAAGCAGATATAAAATAGAGACATTAGGAAATCAGGCAAAGTATACAGTGAGTAACAGGATTAGACATTTTCAAAAGGGTTGAGGTTGAATATATGATATTAGGAGAAACAAATATGTAGTCACCAATAGGATTGAAATTTGAGAGCATTAGGCGACCTGGACATGAATGTTTTTAGTAATATATATTCACTTTCACTTTAGGCTTTGGTACAATCATAAGTGTTACCTTTACATTTGTGTCCAGAATATTACTGTGATAAAATGTATATGTAGATCAGGTGACATGAGTATTTCTTCCACCATTATGGGGAGCAATATTTTTAAAACCTATAAATTAGTATTGGGGAAAAAATAGGTGTACCCTGTTTTGATGAATATAGAGATGATGAATGAATAGACCATACTGTGAATAAATAATATAACTGGTCCCAACATTAGAAATTGGAATTGGAATAAATTTATATCTAAAAATATACAGGAAATCTTATATTGATATTGACATACATACATTCATTTCAACCAGTTGTACATCTAATGGTAATATTAGTGTTACGGTTGATCATGAAGAGTATGTGAGTTTTGCTTCAAAATTGATTATGCAAATCGAAAATAATGTGTTTGCAAAGAAGTATCATAAAAGACCAGTCAAGAAACATGGAGGAATACATGCGTTCTGAAGCAGGAAGTGATTAAAAGTGAATCAAATGATTTAAATTTTGAAATTTTGGATGAAATATTTATCCTATGATGTGCATGAACTGAAGAAATAGTACTGTACCAGTGTTGAATAAAAATGAATGTCAAAATACACATCATGTCCCATAGGAATCTACTTGCATTGATATTAACCTGGGGAAGTTACTGCAGAAAGATTAGGATTTGTATGCACCTTTCATTGACGTTAGTTTTCAGTACTAGGAAACAAATATGTGTTTCAGGGGGATGAATATTTCTGAGAATAATCTTGGGAAAATTTGATTATAAATCCACATACATGAATATGAATGTATTTAAGGAGTATATAATAAGACACATATATTTCATATTTTAAAAAATCTGGAGATTATATATATATATATATATATATATATATATATATATATATATATATATATATATATATATATATATACATATACACACAAAACACACACAGACGTTAAAGAGTAGCAGTATATATGCCAATCGAAATTCATGGTGAAATATGTACCTTCCACTGATCCAAAAATATTAATTTTACTGAACATGGATTTATGAATAATGTTGTTCAACTAGGAAGATCACCCATAGGTTGAATTTTAAGATCCAACAGCATTTAGGAGGAGTTATCTCTTCTCATAATTTTTATCTGCCACGTCAGCCGCCAAACAAGTATGTACATGTGATACCAGCTAGGATTCTATATGTGCATATAAAAATACATTTGCTGAATAGGCTACAGAGAAAGGGAGATAGAAATTCACATATTTGTTAACTTTAAAAACACATGGAGAACTATTTCAATTAAAAAGTATCTAGATTTATAACACCTACCCTACATAATGCAAAAGGCAAGTCCAACTATACACCATGCCTTCTCTGTACTGCTTGTATTTCTATTCTGTTTGGGTTATTTTTCTCCATCATATTAGGATTAGTAGTCAGAGTCTAGTAGGGTATGGGTTCGTGTCAGGGATTCAGTATTTTGAATGGAAAATTGGAAAATGAATCCAATGTGTATGCAAATATGTGCTACACAAAAATCTTCCCACTCTCATCCACAACAATGCTTTGACATTACTTTCACCCCAGGTAAGACTCAATTAGAGGAGAAGAGTTAGAAAAATCTGTGAATGCAAATCTGGAATGGAATATGCTCAGGAGTTCACAACCTTGGAGGTGGTAGAGCAGTTTCCAAAAGTAAGGGACATGGTAAACACTCCACAAACATGGAGCTCTGCTGGCCTAAAGACTTCTTGAGAAACTGCCTCTGAAGCTGGGCACTTGAAATATATTTGTATTAAGGAGTTTTGGCTTCTTTTTTAGTGAGACCATCAAAGCTGGGTCTGCATCTATATGACCTGGAGAACATGGATTCTTATTTTCCAATGAACCTGAGGCTGCAGTGCTGAATTCTCTCTTTGTAGGTAAAGTGTGGCCACTGGAGGCTAAGTTTCACACCTTGTGGACTGTGAAGCCATTTGGTCCTCCTCAAATTTTTGTGGTGGTTCTTGCTGCTGCACTAGGGCTTTGGTATTTGCTTCACAGAATACAACAAGTTCAACTGGGACACAGTGCTAGAGGGAGTTCTGTCACGTGTGGTGGGTTAGGGTCTGCAGGAGAATGAAACAACCAGGTTTATTTCCCACATAGCTTGCACCCTTGACCATATCAACCTGATTCTGATCATTACCCTGAAAGCTCTCCAAATAAAAAGATGCCTTTACAAATAAGGGTCTGCTGGCTGCACCATGTCAGTCACAAGCCATTTGGAAGCAAATGGGCGAATCACATGGACAAACCACAGATGTTTTATCACACACGTGGCCACCACTGCTCTACGCCCACAACTCAGGAGGCTCCAAATTACTAGCATCTCTGTTCTACATTATTTTTATAAATTCCAGTCAATCAAGGCACTCTCTGGTATACTCATGATCAGCAACAGGACATCCAAAGATTCTCCAGTGCCACCTGGTCATGGGAATTTCAAATTTTCATGGTATTTATCTAGCCTTTTTTCAAGGATGTAGTTGGGAGGCACTGTGGCTTTCAAGAACCATTAAATGTTGAGGAAGCTCATTTCAGTGAAACTCTGGAGAACTCTCATAGGCAACGCTTCCCAAAGAGTGGCCAAAAGGTTACATGAAGCCAGGCCTATTGAGGTCTACAATGTGAGTTCCATGTGTGTTTTGACTCTCAAGTATGGTTTCCAAGTCTTTAAGAATAAAATCATGGGATAATTTGGCTGAGATTCCCAGTGCTCTGTGGAAAGCCAACCTGGACCTTGATCTAAGTTTATAAGGGTGACTCTCATGCATGGCTTCCTAAAATCCCAACTCAATTCATGGCAATACTTCTCTGAGGTCACTTCCAGAACTCAGTCTCTAAGGGGATTCACACCAGAGTTCAAACCCTGGTGGACCCAGTCATCTCTTCCAACTGCCACACAAATGACCACAATTAAAACCAAAATACTCCCACATGGCTCTCATCTTCTTCCATATAGACACTCATCATAACCTCTAGCTGGAGTTTTCTATGAGGAGCGCAGGACAAGACAGTGTCCAAACTACGCACTCTTGCTCATCATTTCTGGAAAGTCAGAGTTGCATGGACACCCCTCCTGTGAACCAGAAGTGATCAAAAAGGCCTACCATTAATACTGCCCAGCTTCTCCAATTTGAGGCCTACTGACTGTGGGGTTTAAATTCTTTAGGTGCATTGGGGTCATGAGAAAACCCAAGCACCTATTGGCTAGCCTCCGCAGGGCTTTGAAGAAGTCATTTGACCCAAAGGATTCCTATTCTCACTTGATGGAGGTCAGGAACCTTACAGAGGAAGGCAAGAGATTTTATCCACAATGACTGCTCTTTTGGCCATTTTGGTTTTGGATGCACACATGGCATCTTTCTTTAGATCCATCAGGTGCTGAGAATGCAAGCCACAGCCTCACACATAGCCAACAGGCTGGCTCAGACACATCCCTTTCAAAAGCTATTACTCAAAGAGAGACAGGTGATGCTCAGTCATTTCGATTAGAAAACTGTTTTATTCAGGTTTCACAAAGTGGTGCCTTAGGCAAAGACCTTCCTGACATTCAGTGCTACAGAACAATAGGTAAGCAAAGGCCCAAAGCAGGGATTCTCCACTGAGACTTTCATGGTCACACAGATATCTGAGTTTTCTGAGATTCTCGCCATTCCCTTCAGCTATTCAGTACATGGCCATGTCACAGAGCTTGGAGGTGCTACATATCTTGGTCACAAAACCATGAGTCTATTTTGGAGAGTGGCCAGAATTCAGGAAGAAAACAGAAACTTAGGAAGACAGCAGGTCTTGCCCATCAATAAGGCAAGCCTCCGTCCTTTCATAAATTGGGCAGGATGAATGTGGGGAAGCTTTCTCCTAGACAGGACACATCCATTGATGCATTTTCTTTTGTAATGTCTACAACCACGGACACAGTTGGATACACAGACATAGAAACACTCGCTTTGTCAAATGACTTACTAGAAACAGTCCACTCTAAACCAAAGAAACCGTCTTTCCTACCTATTCTCAGAGCATGAGACAAAACCACATACACACACTCATTCCCACAAAGGCACCTTTTTCCCCCAAGAGGGTCTGTGACTATCCAGAGTGTCCTCTGCCTTGTGGGCCATACTATGTTCCCCCGAAATGGCTTCTCTATTCTCAAATCTGGACTCCTTGGCCCACTCTGTGAAGTTGTCAGGAGCCAGCGGTGAGCCAATACCTGCTTTCTCAGGAAAGACCCCAATTCAGATCTTTCCTGGCATTTGGCCATCCTCACAACTGTAGGTACCAAGAAAGATTGACTCTCTCCTTGATAAATCCAAACAAGTGAGACCTCTGTGACTGTTATTGGGCCTGACTCTGGGTGCCTGTTTTCAGGGATCCCAAGTTCAGAGAGTTCCAACACCAAGAAAGTGAGGTAGGTCACTACCTTCATGAAGTGAATGAGCTCACAGCCTTGGCAACCACTTTGTCCTAACAGTTGCTTCCAAGGGTCCCATGAGATGGAGGCTGCCCCTACTTCCTGTGACACTTTCACAAGTTAGAATGGTATATCAACCATTGGTACCGGGGAAAAGATCTCCACACAGGCCTGGTTTGGTCCATTTTCTCCACATTAAAAATAGAGAGGATGATTCAGGCACATCCCTTCATACTGACCAGGTTGTTTGCCATGGAAGCTGACTTTTGCTCTCTCAGGTCCTTCATAGCAGTCTACATCTTCTTCGGGGATCATTTCTGCATGGATCTTTGATATTCTCAGCAGGCGGAAGATCCCCTACATTCCTCTTTTGTAAGACCAACTGTGTCCTTGCACTGCTATAAAGTTAGATTGAGGGAACAGTGTATGGTTAGGGTTAATAATATGTTCGATTTTGGTTAGCAATCATTCTGCTGGATGAATAATGGTATTGGGAACCTGTGATATTTACAAGAATATATAGGTGAAATATAAGTATGGAAACAGAAATATAGGGAAGATTTGAAGCCAAGTGGGGCATTGGGCCCTTGAGTGGGATACTTAGCTTTGAATTATATTCTGCACAGATGTCTCAGATAAGTCAATATACAATGAAATTGGATCTTGTACCTCGTATGATTGAATAACAAACAGAACATCTAGTAAAAAAGGGATAGTCCGTAGGATTACCAAGATAGTCAGCAGGTTTATAAAGAAGAGTGAGTATAGGATTTGAACCAAAAGTTCTTTACAAATAGGGTTTCGGGTAGAGACTGAATGTAAATGTCAGCACATGTGAAGAGTCAGTCACAATGATGAACAGAGGAAAGCAGACATAAATAGAGACATTAGGAAATCATCAAAAGTATAAAGTGTGTAATTGGTTTAGGCATTTTCAACAGGGTTGAGTTTGAATATATAATCTTAAAAAGAAACAAATATGTTGTCACAAATAGGATTGAATTCGAGAGCATTAGGTAACCAGGACATGGATGTTTTTTTGTAATCCATGTTCACTTTCCATTTAGGCTTTTTTAAAATCATAAGTGTGACCATTGCATTTTGTGTCCAGAATATTATTGTGATAAAATGTATGTGTAGATCAGGTGACATGAATATTTCGTCCACCGTTTCTGGAGCAATGTTTTGTAGACCTATAATTTGGTATTTGGGGTACAAATAGGTGTACCCTGTTTCTAGGAATATGCAGATTATGCATGAATAGTCCATACTGTGTATAAAAAATATAACTGGTTCCACTTTAAATAATGGATTGAATTGATATCTGAAAATATAAAAGAAATTTCATATTGATATGCAATCATTCATTCCAACCACTTATACATCTAATGGTAATATTAGGGTTATATTTTATCATGAAAAGTGTGTGAGTTTTGCTTCAAAAGTGATTATGGAAATAAAAAATAATGTGTTTGGAAAGAAGTCTCATGAAAAGAATAGTCAAGAAACCTGGAGGAATTCATGTGTTCTGAAGCAGGAAGTGATTAAACGTTAAACACATGCATATAAATTTGCGAACTTTTGAATGAAATATATACAGTATGATGTGCATAAACTGCAGAAATAGTAATGTAGCAGTGTTGAATAAAAATGAACATCAAAATACACATCATGTCCCCTAGGAATCTACTTGCATTGATATTAATCTGGGTCAGTTACTGTAGAAATATTAGGATTTTTATGCACCATTTACTGAAGTTAGTTTTCAGTACTAGGAAACAAATATGTATTTCAGGTGGATGAATATTTCTGAGAATAATCTTGTGAAAACTTGATTTTAAATCCATATAAATCACAAAACATTATAAACACAAAACACACACAAACATTAAAATGTAGCATAGTATATGGCAATTGAAATTCATCTTGAAATATATATCATCCGCTGATCCAAAACTATTTGTTTAATGAACTTGGATTTATGAATAATGTTGTTCAACTAGGAAGCTCCCCCATAGTTTGAATTTTCTGTTCCAAACAGTGTTTAGGAGGAGTGATCTTCTAAATGTGTATGCAAATATGTGCTACACAAAAATCTTTCCACTCTCATCCAGAACAATGACTTGATATTACCTTCGCCCCAATTAAGACACAATTGGAATAGAAGAGTTAGAAAATCTGTGAATACATATCTGGAATGTAAAATGCTCGGGAGTTCACAACACTGGAGTTTTTAGAGTAGTTTCCAAAAGTAAGGGAGAGGCTTGATAGACCCAACCTGATCTTTTATTAAAATTGGGAACCATCTTGCCATAAAGCTGTGAAAAGATAATTTTTGCTTTACTCTAAATTACTGCAAATTCTGAACCTGCTTGGAATGCCTGCCCGTGCCTTGAACTCATCCACACCTGGCTCTCTGACCAGATAACAGTGCTTTCTGAAACTTTAGTGACACCTCATAAATATTGGCCTTCCCTGGCCAGACAACGACCCTCTCTGAGGCTCTAATGGTCCTCATTATTTCTGATGTTGGGGCCAGCAAAAAAAAAAATGTAAACTACCATTAGTGTGATGCTTTCAAAGTTTTGTTATCTGTAACCACCCGTTTGTGTAACTTTCTGGGCTATATAGCTGGTCTGTAGGAAAGGTGGGGTTGCTGTCTTGTTCCCGCCATTTTGGGAAGGAGAGGCAGCCCAGCCTGTTGAAATAATAAGCTTGCCTTAATTTGATTTTAATTGGAGTCAGTGGTCTTTTCTTGCATCCTAGTCCAAAATTTTGGAGTTCCCCAGTGAGATGACACTGCCCGAGCAGATCACAAAACCAGACTGCTGAAAATTCTGAAGCTGGCCTTCTCTCCAGGGCACTGGGATGGAGAACCACTCTAGGGGGTGCACAACTTGAGATGTTCCAAGGCCTTGGAGTGAGCCGCCAGTCTGGGGAGCACTGCAGTGAACCACCACACTAAAACTATTATCAAGCCCCTGGTGGAGGAGGTCTCCATAGGTAAGTGGCGCCTTTATAACATCTGATATCTGGTTAAGGGAGATCTCTTCTGATGACAGAGAGGTGGCCTGGGGAGGCTCACATACACTCCTGTCCAGGACAGTAATGAGAATCATGCTGTCCTCTGTTCTGTTCTGTAGGGAATTCCTCTGGAAGGGTAGAGAGGTGCCGATGGGCACACACGCGCTCCTACCCTGGAGCTTTAGCAAGATGTTGCATTGCTCCTCTGTTTTTCTGTTTCGGCACCAGGATTCTGTTTTTCTGTGTTTTGTTCTGTGGTCTATATGTTTTTTGTTGTTTGTTTTTGTGCGTTTTTTTGTTTGATTTCTGTGGTAAAATCTTAAGGATATTGGACGTGAAAAAGGGTAACAAAGCAAGTAAGCCTGACACCCTTTGGACTGTGTTTAAAGGAACTGTGATAAACTTTACCCACCTTTGTTAAGCAGGATGAAAGAAGCCCCTAGCTGGCTGCCTGGAGTACACCCACTGCACAGGGCAATGCCTTCTGGGGAACGAAGAACTGAGTATATCCCAGGTTAACAAGTGAAACTCTTTAAAATCCCTTGTCCCTCCAGATCATGAGAGTCACAACATTTTGGCAGAGTCCCCTTGTTTTTCCTTTGTTAGCAAATCAATAAACCTCCATTTTCTTTTTCTCAAAACCCTGTCCTCATTATTAAATTGGCATTAATTTGCTTCAGGGTCAGAAACCGAACTTTAAGTTACAAATTTTGATACCCGTCCTCGTCCCAGAACTTTTTGAGAGCTGACGACTGAAATGTTAGGAGATGGAGCATGCTTGGAGTGGACCCGAAACAGAAGAGCTAATCCTGTAAGTAAAAGGAGGGACTGAGGGACCCCAGCAACTGCCAAAGCCCTGTTGCTTCAGGGAATTCCCTCCTTCCTTCCCTGCACTGTAAGAATTATGCCACCTCTGTCTTCTTTTAAAAGAGAAAAATAAAAAGGGGACACTAAATGCAGTAAAGTCACCATGGAGACCCTTGATTTTACATTTCAGGTATCTCCTCTGTGAAAACATCTGGTCCCCTTTTGGGGACATCTGTGGTGCCACTGGTGTAGGAGATTTTTCTCTTATCTGCTCTGTTTTAAAGGCTTCTGTCTGTCAGCCATATTCTGGAGTTCCTTTCTGTCTGTCTTGTGCCTTTGTTTCTGGTCCTTTAAGACATGTGCAATAATGTGTTTATATTATAAATTGATTCTTGAGAATGATCTTAGCTGAATGTGTGTCTAAATGATGATGTTTAATGTAACAATCTGGTATCTGAATGCATTTTTTGAAGCATTGCACAATCTTGCAGTTAAAAGTCGGGTTTAGGTAATTGTTTACTTTACGATTTCAGATAATTCATGCCAGAGAACTTAAATACTTAGGATGGAAAACTAAAGAACTCTACTTCCAAGTTGGCAAGTAACTTGCCAATCATACAGTCTTTTTTTCACCAATTTTGAATTGGGTAGCCTGGGAAAATGTCACTGTGTTTACCAGTGCATTAATTTGGACAAGGATAGTAAATCATAGTATGGTATCTGTTGACAAAACAAGATGTAAAGATATAAAATTTCGTGAATCGTATCTTAAAATTGTATCATAATTTTCAACATCCTAACCAGAAAATTATGGTTAAAATGCCTTAGGCCTGAGGTGTCTGCTCAGAATAGCAGTTTTTTCCTGCTCCTTCCAGACCTCAGCCAGGACTTCTGTTGAAATGCAAATGAAAGTATCCTGTAAGCTCAGTAGGATACTGATCTGAGGCCTAAGGGAAAAAAAATGGTAAATTGTATGGTATTTACTAATTACTGGCCAGTCATTTTTTCTAGGACTCATAATTTTTTCTTAGATTCTTTTTTTTTTGATTTCATGATTTTGATCCTACAGACCTAGGTTAATGTTTTTCTGATCAGTTTTATCTTTGACCAACTGTGGAGTTTTTAAAACATTGCAATAGTGATTTCACGTGTGAAAAGTTACAAGGCTTTCACTATGATTATGTGTGCACAATTTTTTTATGTGTTATATATATATACATATGTCCGTATATCATTCATATGATACACAAACTAGCATATATAAGGAGCACTCATAAAAAAGCGCTCATAAAAACAAATTTGAAAAAGTGGACCACAGATCTTTAATTCACGTGGTTTAAATATTTCAATTTAAATTGAATAAACAGATAAATATAAATGTCTTCAAATTTATGCCTATGAGTTTTTCTAGGTGTTAAAAATCTAATAAAATATTATTGTCTACCAAAGGTCTAAATGGCTTTGTTCTAGGACTTTTCCTTCAACCAAAAAAATGGTTTACACTCTTCAATACATTTGTCTAATATTTTGATTAAAAAGTAAAGTAAATTTGATATGGATTTACGCATTCATGAGTGCTTTTGTTTGATATCTGATTGATATACTAAGGTCTATCAATTTTTATTACAAAGTCTGTAAAAAATTTTTACAATCTTATACAGACTTTCTACTAAAGTCTGTGTAAGATTGTAAAAATTAGTCATGTGTTAAAGAGACAAAAATTTCTTAAAACATAAGTTTACTCATAACATTGTGTTCATTAAGTTTTATTTTTTCCAGAGCAAGCAACCATAAAAATTAAACAACTGTTTAAAACAGAACTGTTATTGTAGAGCACTGTACTG